>NC_069798.1:38817286-39122513 GCF_027406575.1 Nycticebus coucang
GAGATTATGTGTAAAGAATTTATTTTTATTAAGTCTTTTGTACATAGATCATAAATACATTGATAGAATAAGTTACATTTATGATTAAAAAACAAATTCAGAGCATATAACAGCACAATTTGTCATTGTTTTTGAGTGGCCTTTGATGAATTTGTTAAGACTTAAAGAACCTATCTCCATAAGAATGCCTGAAAGTTTTCACACACAAAATTTATCATAGATCATCAGTATCTCCTGAATTTCATTCATGTTCCATCTAGAGTAAATGTCCTCAAACTTTTTAAACAGGGGGCCAGTTCACTGTCCCTCAGACCATTGGAGGGCTGGACTATAGTTTAAAGAAAAAACAAAAAACTATGAACAAATTCCTATGCACACTGCACATATCTTATTTTGAAGTAAAAAAAAAAAAAAAGAACAAAAACAATCACACCGCCTCATGTGGCACATGGGCTGCAGTTTGAGGACCCCGATCTAGAGTTTTGTGCAAACTTAATTAAGAAGTACAGAAAATTATATATTAACTTAAAAAAAAACATTAAATAAGTACAATTTAAGGAGAAAAGGGAATGAGACATGTTCTAAGAAGTCATCCTGTTTATTTTTTACTTTATTATTGTATATAGGACAGAGAAGAAGGTGAATGTGGTTAGCAGAAGCAAGGATATGGAGAAAAATATACTCTTAGGGCAGCAATGGGTGCTGTATCCTACTAGAGGACTTAAAATCACGATTATCCTAATAACTCTTAGTAGACTTTTACATCATGAAATTCAACATACAATATCACATCTCCCTACGCTTCTCCCATTTCTGCAACCTGGCTATTGAGAAGTGTCCAAATTGATTAGATATCAAAAAATACACATGATATTAAAGCAATATAAACCAGTGTGAAACCCTATATGAAACAAAGCTACTGTGGTTAGCTTTTCAAACTGTTTTGTTGTTTTTGTTTAATTGTAACTTAATGTCAAAATCAAAACTAAGCAAAACAGTAAGATGCTTGCCATTTACTGCCAAAATTACTGAAACTCTGCTTTCCTCCATCCTGGGAGGAACTCGAAGGCATGGGAGTTTTTTATATGCAAGTTTCAAATACCCTTACCTGTTTTACTTACAGACCATAGAAGTACCCTGAAAAATCCAATATGATGAAAACTAGGATCAAAATAAATCAAGTCTCCCAAGAAATATTTACTGTGAAGACTGAGTTTTCAATAGCTGGTGAAAATATTCATTTCAATAATCACTGCATAATGTACCTGTATTAGTATCTACTGACATAACAGTATAAGTAAATATGGATTTATTGCTTATAATGTATAAGAACTGTCATATGAATGCCTCTCTTATTGGGAGAAATCCCTTTGCAAGCCCTGATGCTGTGGTTTTCAAAGTTACATTTACTGTAATGGAACAGGTTAGGGTTTTTTTTTTTTGAGCCTTTATATAGATCCTAGTTGAATAACTTCTAATCAGAGGATGACCAACAGGAAGCAACACAGTTTCTGAAGTAACTGAAAGCACAGAAAACGTGGAAATACACTGCAAGAAGAGATTAAAACAGGGAAATGAAGCAGGGAATGGCAGATGATGACAGAGATGATATATTCTGGAGTGCATGCAAGCAATTTTCTGCACATCCCAAAATTCTTCACAAAGAGGAACATGGTAAGTAGTTGGTTTTGTATCAATGTGTGAGGGTTACACAGCCATCAATGCTTGCCACCAAGTAGAAACATGCACAAGATATGAGCTTCAGAATTAGCTTTATACATTGGCATCAGCAGTTAAAAGGCTCTGGACAAGAGTGTGATGCCTGCTGTCTCCAACAATTGTAGGACAATATTTATAAATAAACATATCCTACATAAAGCACAAAAAGTGAACTCAGTGTGAGTTTAAAATGACTTGCTTTTCTTCCAGAGTCTCAAGGGATGTGGACCCCCTGGGATACACACAGAGTTGGATTCCCTGGAGTTATAAATTCCATAAGCCATTTATCTGAAGCTGTACACCCCATGAAGCCTGAGATCAAAGAGCATGCTGCCCTTCCTCAGAGATATGGGCCAGAGGGTTGACGTATGTCAACAACATATTGTCAGAGGTCTATAGGTACTCTGTCCTGAGGGAAAGACACAGTCATTACTTCATACTGAGTAAACTGAGTGAATACTTGAAGATATTCTTCCATTAACTCTGTTCGCCTGTGGCTACTTTCTTCTTTGTGATCTTTATTTAGATACCCGCTCAAAAATTAGTCAGTTTTTAGAAGAAGAGGTTTACTACAAAAGTGATTGTATTGATATGATAACAAAATATTTCCTTTCAAGTTAATTTCAGATAGGTAAAGTAAGATAATGATGGAACTAACAGATGATAGATTAAGTGTGTATGTAACTAAAAAAGTATAACATCAAAACCCTGAATAAAGCTTTTTGCTACACACCATCCCATTTCGTGTAGTCTGTTTCTTTTTTTTCTTTTGGTATTCAGAAAACAATGATTTATTCTTTTGGTATATTTCCTACCAGTCTTTTCTTCAAAACACATTTTTGAACACAGTTCAATTTCTATTGTTCATACATTTTGTATTTTGACTTTCACGCATTTATTTTTCAAGAATTTTTTTATTTTTTATTTTATTTTATTTATTTATTTTTGTTTTGTTTTGTTTTGTTTTTATTAAATCATAGCTGTGTACATTGATATGATCATGGGGTATCATTCACTAGCTTCACACACCATTTGAAACACTTTCATCACATTGGTTACATAGCCTTCCTGGCATTCTCTCATTTACTGTGCCAAGACACTTACATTCCACATTTACCAAGTTTCACATATACCCTTGTAAGATGCACCTCTGGTGTAATCCCACCAATCCCCTCCCCTCGACCCAAATCCCCCCTCTCTCCCCTCCTGTTCCCCCTTCCCCCTATTCTTAGGTTGTAACTGGGTTATAGCTTTCATGTGAAAACCCTAAATTAGTTTCATAGTAGGGCTGAGTGCACTGGGGACTTTTTCTTCCATTCCTGAGATACTTTACTAAGAAGAATATGTTCCACCTCTATCCATGTAAACATAAAAGAGGTAAAGTCTCAATCTTTCTTTAAGGCTGCATAATATTCCATGGTGTACATATACCACCATTTATTAAAACATTCATGGATCGATGGGCACTTGGGCTTTTTCCATGACTTAGCAATTACGAATAGGGCTGCAATAAACATTCTGGTAAAAATATTTTTGTTATGCTGTGATTTTTGGTCATCTGGGTATATGCCCAGTAGAGGGATTACAGGATTGAATGACAGATCCATTTTTAGATCTCTAAGTGTTCTCCATATCTCTTTCCAAAAGGAATGTATTAATTTGCATTCCCACCAGCAGTGCAAAAGTGTTCCCTTTTCTCCACATCCCCGCGCCATGGGATTTTGTGATATAGGCTAGCCTCACTGGAGTTAGATGATAACTCAAAGTAGTTTTGATTGCATGTCTCTGATGATTAAAGATGATGAGCATTTTTTCATATGTCTGAAGGCCACATGCCTGTCTTCTTCAGAGAAGTTTCTGTTCAAATCCCTTGCCCAGCCTGCGATGGGATCCCTTGTTCTTTTCTTGCTAATGCGTTTGAGTTCTCTGTGGATTCTGCTTATTAAACCTTTGTTGGAGACATAACCTGCAAATATCTTCTCCCATTCTGAGGGCTGTCTGCTTGCTTTACTTACTGTGTTCTTGGCTGTGCAGAAGCTTTTTAGTTTGATGAAGTCCCAGTAGTGTATTTTTGAAGCTGCTTCAATTGCCCGGGAGGTCCTCCTAATAAAATACTTGCCCAGACCGATTATTCAAGGATTTTCCCTGCACTCTCCTCTAGTATTTTTATAGTTTCATGTCTTAAGTTTAAATCTTTAATCCAGTGAAAGCCTATCTTAGTTAATGGTGAAAGGTGTAGGTCCACTTTCAGTCTTCTGCAGGTTGCCAGCCAGTTCACCCAGCACCATTTGTTAAGTAGGGAAACTTTTCCCCACTGAATGTTTTTAATTGGCTTATAAAAGATTAAATAATGGTAAGTAGCTGGATTCATCTCTTACTTCTCTATTCTTTTCCAGACATCTACTTCTCTGTTTTTGTGCCAATACCATGCTGTTTTGATCACTATCGATTTGTAGTGTAGTCTGAGGTCTGGTAGCGTAATTCCTCCTGCTTTGTTTTTATTTCTAAGTAATGTCTTGACTATTCAGGATTTTTTCTGATTCCATATAAAGTGAAGTATTATTTATTCAAGATCGTTAAAGTATGACAGTGGAGCTTTAATAGGGATTGCGTTGAAATTATATATTGCTTTGGGTAGTATGGACATTTTAACAATGTTGATTCTTCCCAGCCATGAGCATGGTATGTATTTCCATTTATTAACATTCTCGGTTATCTCTTCTCTTAGAGTTTCATACTTCTCTTTATATAGAATTTTCACATCCTTTGTTAGATAAACTCCCAAATATTTCAATTCTTTGGCACTTCTGTGAATGGGATAGAGTCCTTAACGGTTTTTTCAACTTGACTATTGTTGGTATATATAAACGCTACCGATTTATGAATGTTGATTTTGTAACCTGAGACACTGTTGTATTTCTTGATCACTTCTAAGAGTTTTGTAGTAGAATCTCTGGTGTTTTCCAGATATACAATCATATCATCTGTGAAGAGCGAAAGTTTGATCTCTTCTGACCCTATGTGGATACCCTTGATCGCCTTTTCTTCCCTAATTGTGGTGGCTAAAACTTCCATTACAATGTTAAAGAGCAATGGAGACAATGGGCAGCCTTGTCTGTTTCCTGATCTGAGTGGAAATGATTTCAATTTAACTCCATTCAATATGATATTGGCTGTGGGTTTGCTGTAGATGGTCTCTATCAGTTTAAGAAATGTCCCTTCTATACCAATTTTATTAAGTGTTATGATTATGAAGTGATGCTGGATATTATCAAAAGCTTTTTCTGCATCAATTGAGAGAATCATATGGTCTTTGTTTTTCAGTTTGTTTATGTGATGGATTACATTTATAGATTTACGTATATTGAACCAGCCTTGAAGACCCTGGGATAAAACGGACTTGGTCATGATTTATAATTTGTTTGATGTGTTGCTGGATTCTGTTTGTTAGGATCTTGTTGAATATTTTTCATCTATATTCATTAGTGATATCAGTCTATAATTTTCTTTTCTTGTTGGGTCTTTTCCTGGTTTGGGGATCAGGGTGATGTTTGCTTCATAGAACATGTTGGGTAGTCTTGCTTCTTTTTCTATCTTTTGGAACAGGTTGAGTAATATAGGTTCTAATTCTTCTTTAAAATTTTCATAGAATTCTGACATGAAACCATCTGGTCCCGGGCTTTTTTTTTTATGGAGGTTTTGTATGGTTGATTCTATTTCCAAACTTGACATGGGCCTGTTCAATATTTCCACTTGATTCTGGCTAAGTCTTGGAAGGTGACGTGCTTTAAGTATTGGTCAATTTTCTTCAGATTTTCATATTTCTGAGAATATAGTGTCTTGTAATATTCATTAAGGATTTTTTTGATTTCTGAGGAGTCTACTGTTATTTTGTCTGTGTCATTTCTGATTGATGAGATTAGAAATTTTACTCTTTTTTTCCTGGTTATGTTGGCCAAAGGTTCATCTATTTTATTGACCTTTTCGAAAAACCAGCTTTTTCATTTACTGATATGTTGTATTATTCTTTTGTTTTCAATTTCATTTAATTCTGCTCTAATTTTGGTTATTTCTTTTTTTCTACTGGGTTTGGGGCTGGATTGTTCTTCCTTTTCCAGTTGCTTGAGATGTCCCATTAAGTTGTTAACTTCTTCTCTTTCCATTCTCTTGAGGAAGGCTTGCATTGTTACAAGTTTCCCTCTTAGAACTGCCTTTGCGGTGTCCCAGATTTCTGGTACTTCGTGTCTTCCTTCTCGGTTTGTTACAAAAAATTTGCAATTTCTTTCTTAATCTCATCTCTGACCCAGGTATCATTCAGCCTAATGTTATTTAACTTCCATGTTTTTGTATGAGTATACAGATTCCTGTTGTTACTCAGCTCAAGTTTCATTCCATGGTGGTCTGAGAAGATACATGGAATAATTTCTATTCCTTTAAATTTACTGAGGTTAGAGTTGTGACCTAAGATGTGATCGATTTTGGAGTAAATTCCATGGGCTGATGAGAAGTATGTGTATTCAGTTTTGCTGGGATGAAATGTTCTGTAGATGTCTGCTAAATCCAATTGTTGGATAGTTAGGTTTAAATCTAAACTTTCTTTGCTCAGCTTCTTGTTGGAGGATCAATCCAACACTGCCAAAGTAGTGTTGAAATCTCCGAGGATTATGGAGCTGGAGAAAATCAAGTTGCTCATGTCTGTTAGAGTTTCTCTTATAAATTGAGGCGCATTCTGGTTGGGTGCATAGATATCAATAATTGAGATCTCATCATATTGAGTATTACCTTTAACAAATATGAAGTGACCATTCTTGTCCTTTCTTACTTTTGTTGGTTTAAAGCCTTTTGTATCTGCAAATATAATTGCAACACCTGCTTTTTTCTGATTACCATTTGCCTGAAATATGGATGACCATCTTTTCACCCTGAGTCTGTATTTGTCTTTTAAGTTAAAATGTGACTCTTGTGTGCAACAAATATCTGGCCTGAGTTTTTGTATCCAGTCAGCTAACCTATGCCTCTTTAGAGGATAGTTTAAGCCGTTCACATTCACAGAGAATATTGATAAGTCTGGTGAAATTTTAGGCATCGAGTTTTTCAAAAGTCCAGTGGACATTTTTAATTCTTTCAGCAGTGTGGAAATTGGAGTTTGATCCAAAGTTTCTGAGTGAGTTTACTTTTGTGGTATAGGATTGGGTTGGTCATTATGGAGGATAGGTCTGAGAATATCCTGAAGAGCTGGTTTGGTTATGGCAAATTTTTTCAACATATGAATGTCATTAAAGTATTTAATTTCTCCATCATAAATGAAACTCAGTTTAGCTGGATGCAAGATCCAAGGTTGAAATTTGTTTTTCTTTAGGAGATTAAAAGTCAATGACCACCCTCCTCTGGCTTGAAAAGTTTCAGCAGAGAGATCTGCAGTCATTCTAATATTCTTCCCTTTGTACGTAATGGATTTCTTATGTCTGGCTGCTTTGAGAATTTTGTCCTTCATATTAACTTTAGTGAAGTTAATTATGATATGCCTGGGGGATGTCTTATTGGGGTTGAGTCGTGCTGGGGTTCTGAAGCTGCCTGCTATGAGAATTTCAGAATCTGTAGGCATGTTTGAAAAATTTTCTTTCATAATTTCATGAAGAAGGGCCTCTGTGCTCAATGAGGCCACTTCATCTTTTTCAGGAACTCCAGTGATTCGGATATTAGCCTTCGAATTATCCCAGAGCTCTCTGAGAAAATGATCTTTTTTTGCTCTCTATTTCTCTTCCTCTTTGAGAGTTTGGGAGCATTCAAAGGCTTTATTTTCAATGTCAGAAATCCCTTCTTCTGCTTGCTCCATTCTGTTGCTGAGGGATTCCACCATATTTTTCATATCTCTGAGGGCTACGAATTCTTGCTTCAGTGTGTCTAAGTCTTTGGTGGTTTTGTCTTTATTCATTAAATTCTTGAGATAACTTTTGAATTTCTCTTTGCATTCCTAATTCCACTTTATTAATCTTGTCTGCAATCCAAATTCTGAATTCAATTTCTGACATCTCAGCCAGTTGTTTATGAATGGGATCTTCAGTTACATCTGCCATATCTTTCCTTGGGGGAGGGGGGTTGATCTATTCTGGTTATTCATGTTACCAGATTTTTTCCACTGATTCTGCCCCATGGTTGTTTTACTCCCTTTCATTTTTTCCCCTGTGGCTTTGTCAAGGACCTGTACAGTGTTGTGGCCTGAGAAAGTTGGGCTCTGTGAGGGGGCTAAGTGGTTCTGTCTTGTTTTCAGCTGGTTTCTGTTCCACCCTAGTGAAACAGATACTCTGGATTGAAGTCTCAGCTGTGGAGAAATATCAGCAATTAAGTCACCCCACCCCCCACAGGCAAACAATTGGAAAAGGAAAATCAAACCTTACTACCACCGTGCAGCAAGGGCACCACTTGATTTGTCCTCAGGCGATTGGTTCAGTTCAAAATGTCCAAATCAATTGTCTCAGTGTGCACCTGTCTCAGGTGAGAGAGTTTAAGAGGTCTCTGGGAAATGGATCACAGCGGTCTTATGACTACTCTGGTGTGGCTTTCTCCAGTGTTGCATGGAGTCAGGAGGAGCCACCCAGCCAATAGATCAGTCTTGGAAGGTTGATGCCTCCTTTCCCACCTTGCACCACTGTCACACCCAGTCACTGATAGCCCTGTAGTTGGCTGACCCAGTTGCCTGTAGTGAACCGGTACTCCAGGAGTTTGCACCTGCCTGAATCACAAGGAAGTCTGCCAGGCTGCTGCGCTCTGCCTCTCTCTAGCAGGAGGAGGTGATTCCGGACAACCTCGGGCACTTGATGAAGGTTGAGGGGTTTTCACTCAGGTCCAGTCTCTCCCCTGATTAATGTTACTTACAGAATAGAACAGAACAACTTTGCAGTTCCCCTGCTAGGAGAGGCTGAATTGACTTCCAAATCAGCTTGTCTTTGCTCTTGTATTGTCTATAGGCTGACGATCCCCTGAGGGCCAGGTTTGTCTTAGGTTCAGTAAAGCGGACCTCTGGTTCAGCCCCACTCTGGGAGTTTCACCAGTTTGCAAGTTGGTGTTACCTTAGGCAAATCCTATACTCACAGTCTCTGGTTGTCCAGGCAGACAGAGTGTGTGGCTTCAGAATATTCAGTAGTGAGCTGTATTGCTAGCAAAAGAGGGCTGCTGTTTTATGCCTCAGGGAACCGCTGCTCCAGTGCTGCTCCGTTCTGGCCAACTGTCCTCTCTCCACATCCGCGCCCCAGAGTCTGCATGAACCAGCTGCAGTCTCAGCATTGTCTACACCCCTCGAGCAATCACCCAAGAGTCCAGACTCCTGGGGGACAGGCCTCCGGACCTTGGAGTGAGAGCAGAGGGGAGTGCTAGGAGCCCAGGTTTGCGGGCAGAGCACACACACAGTTTTATACCTGGCCATATTGTTGCCAAAAGACAGCTGTCGCGCTGTGCCTCAGGGAACTGCTGCTCTGGTGCAGTCCCCTCTCTGCCAACCATCCTCTCCTCACTCCCATGCCCTGTAGCTGGTGCTGACCAGCTGCAGTCCAGGCACCATCCACACCCCTTGATAAATCACCCAAGACTCTGAACTCCTCGGGGACTGGCCTCCAGACCTCAGTGTGAGTGGAGGGGAGTGCTGGGAGCTCAGAATTCCAGGTAGAGACTATATAGAGTTTTATACAGTTTTATGCCTAGCAGGAGGATGCTGTGGCACCCTAGTAGGGGAGGTTGGTCCAGTTTTTAGAGGGTCTCTCCCATGGAGGTAGTGGGAGGACCTTTGAACTCTGCCCGATTGTTTGTCGGGCACTCTGAGCCATTCTTATGGGGTAGGGGACTCCTGTCTGCTTGGTGATGGATTTTGTACCTTTTGTTTGTATCCTTATGGTTGCAGCTCGCCTCGGTTTGACTGCCATGCATTCTTTAACCTTCTCTCAGTGCAGCTCAAATCCATCAGGTTACTTGCTGAATTTTTGTCCTTTAACTCTCCTTCTGGATGGGAGCCTTTGTGGAAAGCTGGCTTCAATCAGCCATCTTGTCTCCTCCTTCAGCCATCTTGTCTCCTCCCAATCTGTTTCTTGACTTAATAATTACAGGAGCGAGTTTACACCTACGGCAAAGCTGCTGTTTATTCGCATCTCCAGTCACGCAACAACCATCATACTTTGTGTATAGACATTATTTTGTACACTGGATAATTTCTTAAATTATACCTCTAGTTTTACTTAGGCTTTTTCCACCCCCACCCTTATGGACTGTTATCTCTGAGTGTGGATAAATTAGAAAACAGATTTTCAGAGTCTGAAAGTGGCAATATTTGAGAGTGAGGGCAGCCAGAGGCAGTAGGTATTGAAGGAGGAAAAGGAGGAAGTCTCCCTGAAGAGCCTCTTCTTAACCTCCGTATCTATATCTTCTAGACTAAAACCCCATTTAGGCATTTACAGCTCTGCTATTTTGTTCAGCATTTGTTTACATGTCTGTATCCTCTTGTACCCTATAATTTCCTCTAGACCAAAAATCATGGCATATGGTGAGAGCTTGGTCTAATCCATAAATTAAATTAATTTTAAAGCCCTCAAAGTTTTACCAGGGTCATCTTAGAACATCCTTGGAAGACAGTCATAACTACCAGTGTTTAGTATTAAAGACAGAAGGTAAGGGCATCTCAAGAATTAACTATCAAAGTCCAAACCTGCATTATCTCCTGTCTGTGGAGTGTGTGCACGTACGTGTGTGTGTGTTTATGTTTCAGTGGGAGTATACACACAAGTTTGTGTATGTGTATGTGTGTGTCTATGTTTCACTGGGAGTGATAGTTCCAGTGGAGAATGGAAGAGTGATCCACAAAGACTGTTCCCCTGTAGGGTATCTCAATAACCAAATTACATTATTTTAGATAGTCACTTGAAAAATCTCTCATCTTGTAATGATAAAAATTGGTTCATATTCAGGACACCCCCATCTGAAATCCATGCCCTCCTCTGTGACTAACTATGTAATTGTCTGCTCAAAAATTGACACCTCTATTTTCTATGAAGGATCCAGCTCTTCCTCGGGATGAATTCTGGATCATAAGTACCTTGGAGCTTCTAGGCGACCCATAAGCTTACATTTGTTGTTTATCTGTAGAACATATCCAAATCATTTCTTGCCACTTTAATGTAAGGTATAATTTAAAGCTAAGGGATTTTAATACCCATTGCTTTTAAATAGATTATTTCTTCATTTTGGTTTTTCAAGAGTATAGTTATTTCAGCTCCTGGGTAAATTATAGGCTTTTAAGGCTTCACATAGCTATTTTGCTTTTAAGCAGACAGAATTTCACCTTTATTCCTCCTGAATTTACTCTCATATTTACAGATGGAAAACAGCACAAGGTATCATTTATTTACTTTCTATCAAACACCAGTCACACGGTAAGCAATGAGGAGTCCATAGAAGTGGCTCACACAGGCTTCCCTTCTCTGATCCTGGCTTCTGAGATTCATCTCTGAAACTGGACAAGAGAAAGCTGCAGAAAGAATGGTCATGGGAAGTGAACAGCAGTTATGCCACATCAGTGGGAAAAATCACTCTGATAAAAACCAAAGACTCAGGGAAGAGATAATGAAATTTCTATGGAATTTTGGCCTAGCTTGTCTGGCTTTAAGATAATAAGACAATTAAGAAAGTAATAACAAGAAATCCACTGTGCTATTTTTTTCTTTCTATAAATTAGGAAAACTGTCATATGAATCTTGAAGAGCCATTTGAGAAAAAAAATGAATAAAGAACAATTATATTCATTTCTTTGCTATAATTCTAATTAATGATAGCATGATAGCAAGTGAATGAGGATAGTCAGAGGAAAGAATTTTCTGATTGTGAAATCTGGAAAACATTGAAATTGGATAATAAAGCAAGCCCTAGAGCAGCAGTTCTCAACCTGTGGGTCATGACCCACAGAAACTGTGTTAAAGGGTCTCAGCATTAAGAATGTTGAGAACCACAGTATTAGAGATGAATTTTATTTTATTTGTATTAATAGTGGTTGTTCTCATGGTTGTTATCACCATGCTGAAATTCTCATTGTGACTTTGACAATTCAGGAGTCTTCCCTGTAGGCCTCATGCTGGCTGTTCCCTCAGTCTGAAATGCCATTCTACCTCTCACTGATTTTTGAACTCACTATTCTTTATAGGGATATGAAAACCCCAGTTTCTCATCAAAGCCTCCCTTCAGTTCTACTTAAAGATGCTGTAGAAATTTGGAGACATCACTTCTCCAAAATTTTATTACTCCATCTTTAAAGTTAGCCAACAAAAGTGATCTTTAATGTCACTTTTGTTTCCATTTTTTGAGTTAATTCCACAATTGTAACAATTTCCATGCTTCTTGGAAACTCTCACTATTCCTAATTTTCTAACACATTTCCTAAACTGATTATACATAACTTACAATGTGATACTATGAATTCATTATGGGAGTATCACATTATGCACTTATTTTTCTGTTTCCTTAAACCACATTTTTTTAAAGTCTCAGAGATAGAATAAATGGAGTGAGTTAAAAAAAAATTTTGAGATTTCAGAGTTTTAGTAGATGTAAAGGTGTGTTATTTGCATAGGTTAACATTTTATTTTTGGTGAAAATGGAGACTAGG
Organism: Nycticebus coucang; assembly: GCF_027406575.1. Taxonomy (NCBI): domain Eukaryota; kingdom Metazoa; phylum Chordata; class Mammalia; order Primates; family Lorisidae; genus Nycticebus; species Nycticebus coucang. The sequence goes on from NC_069798.1 coordinate 38,829,648, forward strand.
TAGAAAAAAATGGCTACCTCAATATCTTCAAATTTGAACCATAATGTGGGTTTTAACAGAAGAATAACTAATATTTAAAATTTTCCTACAATTGGACATAAAACAGTAAGTTTCTGCCTTCAGAAGTGCTTCTTGTGGTGTTTTATGATCATTTTGTTTGAACGATTCACACATGAAAGAAAATATTATAAGTGATTTCTGTGGCCTCTATTTACCATATTCTGAGAGTTTACATTTAACTACCATAGTCCTTGGAGTTCCACATACTGAGATGAACAGTCTGCACTGTTTGCTACCCAGAGAAGATGTTCTTTAGTGGGTACAAGAATAAATGTTGATGAATCGGAACCATTGGAATTGGACTACTCCTGCTGAGATGCAGGTTGGTCGTGTCTCTGCACATGTCAGCAGCTTGAGCTCTCCCGATAAAGAGCTCTGAACCTTGGGCAGTCACCTCACCTTTTATAGTTTCAGATGTATTCTTGGGAAAAATGAAAGAGCATGAACTGGATAATTTCAAATATTGTCATGAGGTTTAAGAGTTTGGATATTGCTAAAAAAAGAGTTTTACTTCATTTCCAAACCCCCTAAGAGATGACTATCTAAACCTACATAAACTCTGCACCAATTCTTTATTTCAAAAAATCAATCTTTGCTTTATGAAGGATTTCCTCAGGGCAGGAGAAGGTTGCCTAGGTTTATTAATATTAAACACAACATACCAGTTGTGTTTATACATAGCTTTGCTATCATGAAACAAAACTGGTCAGTATAAAGTGAGTTTTTGAGGTAAGAAAACAATAAACATTATCATCATTGACAGTTATTGCATAATTTCCTATTTATAAACTACAGTGATTAAAAACTGATGATTTTATGTCTCTTCCACTAATCACAGAACTCTTAATCCATTACTGAGTTTAAGTCTGCTCCATGAAGAATCCTGATGATGGAGAAGGAGATAAAAACATCATGGACGCTTAGGATGAGCTCTAATTGAAAGGCCTGGTGGCTTCAGTGAACTTTATCATTTGAAGAGGGCATTCATTTTACGGCTTGCTTTATTTCCTTCAGAGTTAAGTTTTACTTCATTCCTGTCATGAATTTACATTTCATCTTGAGGAGTAAAAAACAAACAAAAAAATAAAAGAATACTAAGATAGAGTAAGAAATAACAGACTTAGGACAGAGATGATATGAGAGGTCAGGGCCAGATATCAGAAAGATTAGAAGACAGAAGGTCGTCTTTTCTACCCTAACTTAACTTTCTATACTCTTACCTGTTTCTGGCATCACTAACTCATACTAAATTGTTCAGGATCTCAACTCAGCCCAGGTTTCCATGCCTTGTTAAAAGTGGTCTTAGAAGTTCACTCATCCTTAGCTACTAATGTTCTAATTTCTTTAAAAATACAAAATCCATTATCTATTTAGTGTTAAAGAAATTATAACCAAATTACTAAGATTTGTATAAATCTTTGCAATTTACAAAGTACTTTTTATAGATATTATCCAATTATAAACTTATAATATTACCTTCATGTACATACATTAGGTATTATTCACGTCTCTTATAAAAGGTGAGGGAAATGATTCAGAGGGTTTTTTTGTTTATTTGTTTTCTTTTTTGGCTTTTGTTTTTTAAGAAAGAGTCTTACTCTGTCACTCTGAGTAGAGGGCCAAGGTTTCATAGGTCACAGCAACCTCAAACTCTCAAATTCTTCATCTTAAATGATCCTCTTGCTTCAGTCTCCCAAGTAGCTGGGACTACAGTTACCTGCAGCCTGGCTAATTTTTCTATTTTTGAACTGGATAATTTCAAATATTGTCATGGGGTTTAAGAGTTTGAATATTGCTAGAAACTGAGTTATACTTTATTTCCCAAACCCCCAGAAGATGAGTATTTAAACCTATAGAGTAGGAACAGGGTCTTGTACTTGCTTAGGCTGGTGATTCAGACATTTCTAGTGACTTATTTATAGTCACTGAACTACTCAATGGAAGAAGATGAATCGAAACTGACAATTTTATGCCCTAAAACCTAAGACTTCAAAAACATTTTTACTGTAGTTATCAATGCTGATTATAAATGACTGCCTTCAACCAGTCTTCTCAAGGTTATCTTTTTCCTTTTTCTTTCACTTATCAGAAGTTCTTCCTTTTTTTACATCAGAAAAGTCCTAAATTAGAAGAAACACCCATACACAGGCACATAGACACACAAATAATCTTAGGGCCAGACATCAAGTTTTCAATAATAAATGACTGAAACATGCAGAATATCACCATCTAGGTTCTTATTTCACTAAATATTACAATAAAAGTGACAACACTTCCCAGCTTGTTGTTTAACAGATGAAAAAGCAGCCCAGAGAGGCTTTAAGAGTGCCACATCTAATCAGAAGTAGAACTAAGGCTAAAACTGTAGTTGCTGATATCAACTCTCTTGTATGTGTTTTTAAATTAACAGACTGTTATTTTTCCTCCCATGGAGTTCTTTCCTATCCAGTTCTATTTTTCTTTTTCACTTTTCTAAAGAAACTAAGAAAAATTCCTAATGCAATCCAAGTTTTTCCTGTTCAGAAATCAATGAAGAATTTCTTCAGGACTTAATGAGTAAAACAACATTCCTTGTAATGATAGTGCTCTGGGGTATATCCTTTCTAGTTGCTCAGGCTATTGTGGGGGATACTCAAGTGGTAAAGGTAGAGAATGTGTTAATGAAAGTCAGTAGCTGGGGAAAAACCACCTAGCCATGAGGACAAAAAAATCAGGATGTGATATACACAGAGATACAACACCCAATCCCCCTCTGAAAAAAGATTTGCTGCCAGCTGCCTGGAATGTGGTCCTCTGGGAGCCTCCTGTCAGCCTTTAAGAGACACCTTTTCCTGAAGCCATGTCCTTTCCATATCTTCAGAGGAAGGGCCAAATCCTATGCAGAGTAAGGAAGGGATTTAAAGAAGGGATCATCTTCTTCCAGACTTTCCTGACAAATTTGCTGAGGCCTCTTTGGACATTCTATTCAGAATTTTTTCCTGCTCTATTCAATTCTGCTTTCTCCATTTTTTCTTCACTGGTGATTCCTGATGAATAGCTTGCATCCCAACTCTGTTTCATCATCCATGTTTCAGGATCCAAACCTATCACAAAGAGTGGCAGGGCCAGGAGAGCTGCACAAGGCAGGGGTAGAGGAACAGACACAGATAAGGACCAAAACCAGATCTATGATAGCTTGGCATTTTATGCTTTTATCCTTCTAAAATCAGCTATTGTTTTGTGTTTTAATTATGTGTCTCAACCTTGCAAATTAAAACAAATAACTCTCATTATTTTTAGTATTAGTCCATTGCTTCAATTCAATTCAAATCAATATCTGCTTCTAACAATCACAGACATATAACTGACTATAACAAAATGCCATGTTTCTAGGTACTGATAAAAAGTGTAACAAAATCTAAAAGAAGGAAAATAGTAGTGTGAGCATCTGGCAACAGGGAAATAACCTGAATGCCAATACTTTAACCATTTATTCTCCAGTCCCTCTTTCCCTCCCTGCTTCTCTCCTACATGATGAAACTTACTTACTGGGTATAATGAACACTATTCTGGTGCTGGGCACACTAAAAGCCCTGAATTAAGCATTATACAAGGAATCCATGTAACAAATTTTACCACCTTAATATTTTGAAATTAAAAAAAGAAAAGGCAATTACTCCTAAAAGGAAGTTTCGCGTCTAACCAAAGTGAAAGATTCACCAAGTCGCGGAAAGGTTGTGGGAGCCTCTGACATGATCAGAGCCTCCAGTTATGCACTTCAACTCTATAGTGTCTCCTAATTGGTTGGTACAGGGATTTTATTGTTCTGTTTTTAATCTTTCAAATTTGTATGATGTGACTGCTCTGACCACATTACTACTCCACCCTGCATCCTCTGTGATGGAGCTGGCAGCTACCACAGTGCCTGCTCCTGCTCCCTGCCCCTTCTGCCCTCTTCTCTGTTTCCTTAGAAGGTGATTCCACCTTCTATCTTAAGTACAGCATGGCCCTAATTACTATAGCCCACACTGCTAAGAACCGCAGATGTCACCTGAATGACACATAGCTTAGTATTTTAATTTTTACTGCTGTTCTGTCTCCTTCTTTAAAGAATTTGTATCTACTGTATATACTCTTGAAGGTTGGAGGTTGTGTCTTTTAATTTCACCAGGTGAATTAACATATTACATGGGGCACTAGGACACACTTTGCATAAAGTACATATTCATGTGTAATTATATCAAGCATTATATATGCATAAATAATTTGCTCCTTGGCCCTTTAAAATTATCTGTTCCCTATGTCTTTACACATATATTTTTGCATTTTTAAGATGCTTTTGGAAATGGAAGTGTTTTTTCCATTTCCATCTGTGTCTTTTCGAAAAGACACAGAAAAGTATACATAAAACCCTCTAAAACAAACCGAACCATATCTCATGCTTTTTGTACATTGTCAAATCTTTTTGTACCATTCTGTTTTACTTTGAAATCAAACTTAAAGTTTGCATGTTGGTAGAAATTCACTTTTCAAAATAGACTTGATAAACAATTTTACCATAGTCCATTTCTTTCCTAAACTTTGCAAACATATTGGTTTAAAAACCACATTTGATATAAAACACTTTGAGCTTCATTGATAATTAGAGCTGCATGAATCATAAGATGAATCTGAGCTAGATTGGAGCAGGTTCTCATTCTCCTGCTCCCATGTCAAAGAGGTCTGACCACATGACGTATGAGAACTGTCTATGGAAGATGAGTTCCTGTTCAACACTTCAAGAGAGAGATTTCAATCAACTCACAGTCTGGGACTCACGATCTACCTTCAGGTTGAAATCATGCTTTTGACAGCATCTCAGCTTGCTGTAAAGAGTGCTATTGAAAACATGTTTGCTTGGACCAGTTTCAGACTGAGAAAGCCTGCAGCAAAAGATAAACTAACAAGAAAGGACAAGAACATTTTCCAAGTTGTGATGCCTCTTAATTGCATCCCTAAATTCTTCAGCCCATCTTTGGATTTAACACATATGGACTTTCATCTAAAAGCAAACTCTGAGAAGACTGCTGTCTAGAGAGAAGACCATTTGATGTAATAAACAGCAACTCTCCATTCGATCAATGCAAATCAGAATTCTCTATAAAAAGTATGAAGAAGAAAGAAACTCTGTACAAGAAAAAAAAAAGACTCTCTGCTTGGATGAGGGTCTTGTTGACTGAAAGGATGTACAAGGAACTCTGTGCCCCTCAGACCCAGCAACCTGGGAGCCCTCTCATTGCTATACCTCCTCAAAGTTCAACTCCATATACATCTCCCACACTGGGTGAGATCCCTAATACTCAAAGACCCAAATTGTTCTTTATTGAGTCTGAGATAGCTGACTTGAGAACTTTGTTGTCACAGAGAAAAGAGATTAGTGGTTTCTATAATCTCTCATCACATCCTCCTCACAGATCAGGAGATTAAAGGAAGCAATCCCAGAATCCTGACTCTTCACTGAAGCAAAGCAGGACAGCATCACTAGAGCTGATGGGCCACAACCCCTGTGCCTCTCCTACATGCTGCCTCATCAGGACTGCAGGTTGTCATTTCAAAAATGGGAGAAGATGTTTCAAAGACCAGTGATAAAACACATTCCCAGCAGTAAGTACATACAAGCTTAAGTCAGACACAACCGCAATAAGGTTTAGACAATACAAGATTTGCATCTTATGTATCAGAAGAGATTCCAGGTAGGGAATCAGCTGCGCTATCTTCCTCCTACATCAGTGGGCCATTCTCACTTTCAGCATTGTGAAGAGACATCTACAAGCTTGCTCAGACTGGATGGGTAAATCATGAGTAAAGTGTATAATTCTTAATGTATTTAATTCAGTTTAGTTCTATTTTTGGTGCTACCATCAAGATTAGTAATTTTTCTCTGAATGGTGTGGTTACCAGAATAGTCTTTTAAAATATTGAAAGCTCTAGCTCTGTGTTAAAGGAAAGCTTACAAACAAAGCTAGTTAAGAAAAAAAGGCAAGGGGGCAAGGGTGAGGTTCAGTATGCATAATTGACACATTTGTCCATACATGAAGGTTAATACAAAAAAATTAGGGCAAAGGAGCATGTCTATATTATGGTTTATCTATATGCTTTATTAAACGGTTTTCTAGATTGAGATAATATGTAATTCTATTATAAAGTACATGAATTCTGTAAGTTCATTTGCATACACATACATTTATGAGCAATGAATATTCATTAGCTTATCAAATTTATCCTTTGGTAATATCCATTAGGTAACTGAGTGAAAATGTTGTACATAAGGGGCTGTCAGGTGTCTCACGCATAGGAAACAGATTCAATGATCATTTTATTATTTCTTAAGTCTTATAGGTTTTCATACCTCTTGTTTTGCTGAGATATTTTGAATAATGTGCTTGACTGGGATGTTGTAGCACACATATCATGTGCAATTACTAAAACCAAGAAAAAAACATTTTATCTTTTCAAGTGTTTCGATTTTCTATAGATTATGGTAAAGGAAAAATACTGGTATGGTTAAATAAACAAGAATTTTCCAAATTCTGATTCAGCTCTCTGTAGGATGCTATAACTGGGGAAGGCAAAAGAGAAACAGGGTTTAATCAATGTCTTTAATGAATTTATTGACTCCTTCAGGTGATAAAACTTCACACATGGAAGACAATAGAAATCAATAGAGGAGCTATACTTACTCAGCTATAGGAAAAATAATACCACCTTGACATAGGAAATTAATTACCTATAGTTGTTCTTGAAATTCAATGCCAAAGCACCCAACCCAAGAATGAGAAAGTTGAATGGGATATATTCATCACCTATCCACAGAATGATTAGGAGGGAACCGAAGTGTTTTAGGTCATTGCTGTAATAGCAATGTGGCATGCTAACTTTTATATTCTGAAAGTGCATACAAATCATCTAGCTAGCTGAAATTATAGAGTATAAATGAATTTACCTTTTTCTTTTTTCCTCTTACTTTTCCTTTTTTCCTTTTTAATTGTGGATGTATCCCTTCGACTTAATATTATGCAGAATTTCCTTCTTTCCTCAATAAATCAGGTATAACTAATTGTTCTCTTTGAAAGTTTGTCTTACACATTATTTCACAGAAATTTAAAGCCAGATTAACATCAAGTAGTAAGAATAAGGGAAGGAAAATATTTTTTCAAATTAAACATACTAAACAACTCTAAAACTATTCTGAAATAAAAAAATGTTTATTTTAAGAAAATACCCTAAAGAGTATATCTTTAAAAATTAAGAATGTCTTTTCTACCTAGTGGGGAAATTTAACTGTCCTTCAATGAGATTATACCAATCAATCAAAGTCACATGGTCAGGACATTGGATGTTTGACTTCCAAATCAATGTTGTTCCTTTAATTTTAACAGAAAGAAAAAAATTATCAATCCATTCATCAGTTAAGCAAAACCATAAAAGAATAGATCTTGTGGTAAATAAGTACCTTCTGATAGAGCACAAGATATGCTGCCCTAAAATAAATAGGGTCTGTTGCTTGGCTCATTGAGTATTTTAGGTGAAGAAAACTGCAGAAGCTGAAAGTTCTCTCTGAACTTCTCCCACCTCTCTCTCTAAACTAAAACTCCCTTTCCCGTTTTTTCTCTAAAGCAAGCCGTAAAACCTAGACAGGTCACACTCTGATATTCTCAATCATTGTACCCTAATGATCCCCATGTTACAGGTTTCCTGCCCTACATTTGGAGGGAAAAAAGTGTTATACATAGAGACCAAGAGGAATCTGATCAAATAGTCCTAATTACCACTTCCTCCAGTTTGTTACCTTTAGATCTTGCTCTCTTGTCCTACAGTGCTCCCTCTGCCTCACTGTCCATAAGATACACAGTGCTCCCTGGGTCTACCAGGCTTCTTTTCTGGAGGCTCCTTTGTCTCATAAAACTTATATTAAATACATTTGTATTATTTTCATTTGTTAATCTATATTTTATTAAAAGAATCTTAGCCAAGAAACTGGTGATGAGTGAGGGAAAAAAAACACTACCTTTATCCTCCTACATTTCTATGAAAATAAGAATGATTGTAAGTTTAGTGTTCTTTGCTCAGGGAGGCTGGGACTGTAGCCATACTGTTGGGGTTGGTGGTGTTTGGCACATCCAGGTATTACCAGAAAACAGCATCAAGATAGGAAACAAGAGGAAAGTGAAGGCACCAAAGGCAAATATAGAAAGTTGAAAATTTTTTCAAAAATAGAACAACTTCATAATTTTTCTAAATACCATACACATTTGAGGTTCTATAGGATCGCAGTGCACTATAAGTGAAAAGGCAGAAACCTGTGGTCTGAACACACACACACACATGTTGTCATGTTGTGTGACACACAACACACACACACACATGTTGTCACACTTACTAAGTGTGACCTAGGCTACTGTACTCAGGTATTTGATCAAACACTAGTCTCTATGTTGCTCTGATGGCATTTTGCGGATGTAATTAACATCTACAGTCAGTTGACTTTAAGTAAAGGTGATTATTTTCAATAATGTGTGTGAGTCTCAGCCAATAAATTCAAGGCCTTACTAACAAAAACTAAGAATTCTTACAGAAAAATGAATTAATCTCAAAGCTACAACATCACCCTCTGCTTAACTTGCTGTCTGCCCTACCAATTTTTGACTTGCCAGCCCATACAATCATGTAATCTCATGCCTGAAAATTAATCTGGGAAGGCAGGTGCTCTCCCACTAAGGGTTTGCTGTGTGCACTGCAACTTTTCCACTGGCACACTCTGGCCTTCCTTTTAATTACAAAGGAAGGTGTAATGGAACCTAAAACTACTGTTCAAAGCAACAAGAATCCTGTTCTACACTATCCATGCTTACAGCATACCCATTGACTTAACTGTTGTCTTTATTCTGTTGTCTTTCCACATAAAAGAGTTCCAAAAGTCTGAATCGTGCCCCTTAGAACATGTCAGTTTAAAGGTTAACAATCAGCATATTTTGCTAGTCAGCTTATTTCATTAACACTAACTGGATCTCATAAACAGTGTCTCACTGAGCATCACGACAACTTGTAAGGTAGGTTATTACCATTTCTATTTTATGGATGTTGATACTATTAATTTGGCTTTTCAGGATTCGAACTTGAGCTTCTATTCATCAAAGTCAAAGTCTTTCTAAACTTAAGAGACTTGCTACCAAACACTATCCAGATTCTTGTGTCCTACACATAAATGTATTTTGTAATAGCTATGGAAAAATGTATATATTTATTTTTTGCTGCATGTTGGCATGAATAATATTATATAATAATTTCTAAACAGAGACATGCTACCTCAACAGAATGGAAAAAAGAGAATATTAAAATAGATGTTCAAAAAGTAAAATTAGCTTTTTCCCATACACCAGTGAAAAGGAATAAATTGTGTCCTGTGTAACTATTTGGCAATATCATTTGTGGATAAGCCTTTTTTCTGCACAGTTTTATATTTCTTTCAAATCAATTATTTACTAATCAGGAATTTGCTGGTAATTTTCTATAACTGCAGTGGCATATTGATTGTTATAGCTTAAGAAAAAATGTATAAGTGAAAATTACTGGATTCAAAATTAATACATTGTAGTTAATCCTAACAACCAATGGCTATAAATGTTCACCCTGCACCTGACAGTCTGTTGAGTGTGTTACAAGCATTATCTCCTTTAACCCTATAATATAGGTGCCCTTACCACTATTCCAGGGAAACTTACAGCATTAAAGACTTGTTCACTCTAATACAGATAGCAAGTACAGAGTCCTCAAACTCAGACAACTTGGCCCCAAACCTTGAACTTGTAACTAACAAGCAGCATCTCCCCCCTCACCAAAGAAAAACAAAACAATTAGAGATTCATACAATAGCATGAGATGCAAAATTTTCGATATGCACATGCCAGTATTTAAATATGGCCAAGTGAAAAAAAGACTTACTTATACAGAACTTATCCTTCACTGTAATGAAATCCACAGGGATATAAGCATTTATCTGTGTTGTTTACTTTACATTCTTAGCCTCAGTTCATAGTTTCACAATGATAGAATCTCAACAACTATTTCTGAGTAAATTATTGAAAAATAATCAGATAATCAACAGAGTGATAGATTGTGAATGTATAGACAGGAGGGGGGGCATTAATGGTGGTGGAAACTACGGCTTTTAATTTTATTAATTTTTTTAATTTTACCAATCAATATTTACTGAGTTTGATTCTGCTACTGGTCAAGAAGAATGGTGAAGGAATTAGTGTAAATACTCCACTGTATGTGTACTAACAGATGGCAGGAGACATCTAAGGTTTTGAAGGAACTAAGCAAGGTACAGCAGTTTTATCTGATGTCTATAAATACAGTCTGGCCTTGTAATATAAACATTACATCAGTTTATATTCAGGAGCAGCTACATTTCCTTGGTGGAGAAGTTATAGTGTTTAAGGTTGATACGTTTTGCAATTCATTTTATATATACTGAACTATATCTTCAAGAAAATCTTATCTAGAAAGTAACATCCAAATCTGCAGTTACCATAATAGTGAACTGTGATTATGGACTATGGATTAGATACAATTATTGGATCAATGTTAAATTTCCTGATTTAGATAATTCTAATATGGTTCTGTAAGAAAATGTCTTTGTTTTGGGGAAATATAAATTTAAATATTTAAAGTAAAAGTAAAAATATTTAAAGTAAAATTTAAATATTTAAATCTTCATAAAAACATAAATATATGATAAATTCTAAATTAAATAAGGCAAAATTTAAATCATGGGTGAACTGGGTAAAGCATGTACAGAAATTTTGCACTACTTGTATATGTTTTTAAATCGGAATTATATCAAAATAAACAATTTAAAAATGAAACATGATAACCTTCATAGACGAAGTTACTTGTATCTCTTTCCACCCCAGATTTGGTTTTGAATCACTTATGTGTTGACTAAACAGACATCACATTAACCAATCATCATTCACATCATCATTCTGAAACCACTTGCAGTCTGTGTGATGGCGTTTCTCATAAGTTCTACTGAGGCAAGCAAGTTGATTATAGGAAAGCAAAGTATTGCGATTGATGCACTGTATTTATTCTATTTAAAACATTTAAGCTAAGTTTTGAATTATTATGTTTTCATTCTGCAATAATCAGTTAAGTAAGGTAATTACTCCTATTTTTAGGTAGGCAAAACAGAAGCTAAAGGTGGCTACCTGCATTGCTACTTATGTAATGGATATTACCAGTAAGTCATAAAGCAAAGAGTTTCAATGTTGACTTCATGGTAAAATATTAAAGAGAACTTTGAAAAATTACCATTTTCTGGACCACAAAATAGAAATTCTAGCATAGTTTTTCTATTGTGGTCTTGGGTATCAGTTGTTTTGACAAGTTCCCAGGTGATTGTAATGTACACGTTGGGCTGACAAACAAAACATTAGAGAAAATATTTCCAAATAAGCTAATAGTGTAACTCCAAATCCTATTATCTTTCAACCCCAATAGGTGCAAGAAACTGAAGTAATAATTACAACTTACCTAAGTAGAGTTTATGGTTCTGCATTCCTCCTTGTTTGGTGGCTGACAAAAACATAGAACACATCTCAAAAGCAGCTAAAATTTTTTTCATCAAACCTTATTCATAATAATTACTGCCTAAATATGAATCTTGGCTGTAGGATAACATTTAAAAATAAACATATCCTACATCAAGCACACAAAGTAAATTCAGCGTGAGTTTAAAATGACATGCTTTTCTTCCAGAGGCTTAAGAGGCTTGGGCCCCCCTGGGTTACTCGCAGAGTTAGGCTTTTGGAGTTACGAATTTCTTAGGCCTTTTCTCTGAAGCAGTACACCCCATGAAGCCTGTGATCAAAGGGAATGCCGCCCTTCCTCAGAGATAGGGCCAGAAGATTGACATATGTTAACAACATATTGTCAGAGGTCTATAGGTGCTCTGCCCTGAAGGAAGGTCCCAGTCATTACTTCATACTGAGTAAACTGAGTGAATGCTTGAAGATATTCAATTCCCCTGTGGCTACTTTCGTCTTTGTGATCTCCTTTTAGATACCTGCTCAAAACCTAGTCACTGTTTAGAGGAAGAGATCTACTACACAAGTGATTGCATTGATATGATAAATATTTCCTTTCAAGTTAAACGACAGATATGTAAAAAAGAAGATAAAATGATGACACTAATAGATAATGGATTAGGTGTGTACATGACTGGAAGAGTATAAAACTAAAACTTGGAATAAAGAATTTTGCTACATGCCATTTCATCTCATCTAACCATGTGTAGTCTGTTTCTTGACTTAATAATTACAGGAGCGAGTTTACACGGCAAAGCTGCTGTTCGTTCACGTCTCCGGTCACGCAACATTGGCTTATTTGTTCTATTTTTCACTCAGCTCCATGTAGGTTTAATGTATAGTTTCTTATTTTTTAGAATGATTATCAGATAAAATTAAAATATAAAAGATTACCAGTGGTACCATTTCAGGCCTCATCCTTGGAACAGCCTACAGAAACACTTCTAAAAAGAGGCCAAAAGTTGAATGCCTTTGTTAGTGAGATGAATACAACTAATTCTATAAGGTCCTAAATCTCTATTTCCCAGAGGTCTGAAAGAAATCTAAGATTCCTATATGAACCCAAATATTCCACGGTTTCATACTATGATTCTGAATATCTCCATGATTATGCCCTTCACAAACTGCACACTCATTAACAGCATCTCCTGGAATTCACACTCCAGAAAAATGCTTGCTTCATCATGCACTTTTTAAAAAGCCTTTTGGCCTCTTGCTCTAACTAAAACCTGGCTGTCCTGTAGCCTCTGCTTCACCAGTTCCCTTTGCACCTGGTACTTGTATTCTTTTTCACAAATCGTAAATCACTGAGCCCATTGTCTTCAAAGCCTAAATATCAGTGCCTGTGATTATCAACGAAAAAAATATTCTGACAGTTGTTAAACAGTAAGAAAGACTGTAAGCAGGACATTTGCATGAGGTGTCAAGACTTTTGCAATAGAAGAGATAGATTGTGGTTAACTTTCTTTTTTTATTGTTTGTGATTCATTGAGGATACAAATTATTAGGTTACACTAATTACATTTGTTACATAAAGTTCCTCTTATAATTGTGTCCCGCCCCCAAGGTGCTATACACCATGACCTCCCATCTTCCCTCCCTCCTCCACCTCCCCACTTGCTATCCCCCCACGTTGTAATACATCATCTACTGCGTTCATATTAGGATTGAATACATTGGATTCTTGCTTCTCCACTCTTGTGATGCTTTACTAAGAAGAATGTGTTTCAACTCAATCTAGGTTAGTACAAAAAATGTAAAGTCTCCATCTTTTTCAGTGGCTGAATAGTATTCCAAGGTATACATATACCACAGCTTGTTAATCCATTCCTGGGTTGGTAGGCATTTAGGTTGTTTCCACATTTTGGAGATTATAAATTGAGCCGCAATAAATAGTCTAGTGCAAATGTCCTTATGCAAACTAATACAACCTTTTTGAAGGAAGTATGGAGAATCTTCAAAGAGCTAAAATTAGATGTCCCATTTGATCCTGCAATCCCACTACTGTGTTTAACTTTAAATACAACAAAAGACAGCTGGAGAGCTATAGTCAATAAAAGCAAGCAAGGGTGTTGGTGGATAGAAAATTACTAAGAAAAGAACTCAAGGTAGGTGGATTCTTGTTAGTTGACTAACAAGATTCCTGCTAAAATAGGCCTTGGCAAGGATTGAGAGCAAGGCTGAGTTCTAGTTGGGAAGAGGGCTCAGAGGGGCATGACTAGACTAATGTTTGGTCCAGGAGAGTCTTTGTCATGATCTAAGGATTATAAAAATAAGGCAAGTCATGGCTTCGTATTTTTCCACTATAACATTTATTTTCCAGCTACATATTTCTGTTTATGTTAAAAGCAAGCCCAGCAGTGAGCCAAGCTAGTGGAGAGAGGTAGAAAGCTCTTTACAAGTGCTGCTAATATATCTATCCTGCATGTAACAGTCATGAATCTTTCAGGGAAAGGGGCCTGACATTTACTCCCAGTTACCACACAGCCAATGTGCTCTGTGCTGACTTGACACTTTACAGAATTTGTTCCATTTGAAACTCCTTGAGGCCTGGTATTAATCACTGTCAGGGAAGATTGTCTTTAGCACAGGAGAAATTGGCAGAAAAAAATCAGTAAGATGAGCAAGTTACCAGCTCCTTTTCCTGACTTCAAAATTAGTTTCCCGGAATTTAACTTCCACACTGTCAAAAGATTGATTCATTTTAGTATAATAGCTAGCAAATCTTACTGTTTTGTTCTACAATTTAAAACCCCTTGTTGAAATCTCACTTCCCAATATATGACTTCCACACAGAAGTCATTATAAGTTTATCTTGCCTCTTTCAAGAGCCTCAGATTTCACAATTCACTTCATGCTCCAATGAACCATTATTAATTTTCTCAAAAACTCCAAGTCACACACTCAGGCCTCATTTACCTGCATCTCTCTCTAGCGCTTCTGCACTGAATTATCCTATGTCTAAAAAATTATATAGGTCAGATGTAGTGGCTCCTGCCTGTAATCCCAACACTCTGGGAGGCCAAGGCAGGAGGATTCCTTGAGCTTGAGAGTTGGAGACCAGTTTGAGCAAGGGAAAGACCCTGTCTCTTCTAAAAATAGAAATATTAGCTGAGCATGTAGTCCCAGCTACTCAGGAGACTAAGGAAAGAGGATCCTTTGAATTCAAGAGTTTGGGGTTGCTGTAATCTAGGCTGACCCTGGCACTCTAGGCTGGATCAACAGAGTAAGACTCTATTTCAACAAAATAAAAATAGAAATAATATAATAATGATAATGAGCCTAAAATATCAGGTTATAACAGCAAGGTTTTACTTCTTATCTATAACACACATTGTCCTTTGGTTGCCACACATGGATCCAGCAGGCAGAGAAGCCACCTTCTAGTGCCAGTCATAGTGCCAGAGAGAAAAGAAAGAGCCCAGTGCATGGGGCAAAAATAGTTTATACCCTGCTTGCCCTAGTGAGGGGAAGGAGGGAGAAAGTATCTTCCAGAGGAAGAACAAAAACTACTCGGCACTGCTGACCACCACGTATTGATCTTCCTATAAACTCATGTAGTTCTTTGAAGACTCGACTCAAACATTTCAACCTTTCCTGATACCCACTGCTTTGTACCCGCAACTCCTACTTGTACTTTATGTTTGTATTTATCAAGTCATGTTGAAATTATTAATTTACTTACTGGTACCTCAAATAATTAGTTCCTTCAATACCGACAGTATTTTTAATTCTTGCAATTTGGGGACTGAGACCAGAGTCTCTTCTATTGTAGGAATAGCTATTGAATCAATGAATATAAGAAATGTGGTAACCGACCCAGCAAGGACCTCTAAAAGGACCCCAACTGTCTCAGTCTGAGTCCCCGCACATCTCAAACCCCTCCTTTGGTTAATTCCTCAAACAGGTTTCAGAATAGAACAAGGAAGTTGCCTGAGTTCCCAAGAACTCCTACCAACAGGTAAAACAATGGGAAAGCTTACCCTCATAGAACAGGGAAGTTCTCCCAGTTACCCCAACTCCCTACCCATAGGTAAAACAATGGTAAGAAGCTTATTCAAACTTAGTTTCCCAGGCCAAGTTTGTCACCATGCCAGCTGAACCCCCTGACTCCCTGTAACTGGTGCCAAACCCCCTGACTCGTTGTAACCCCACCCTCGTGCCAACCACCACACTGTAGCTCCCCTGAGCCAACACTGTAAACCACCTCCCCCCAGCTAATTGCCACATTTTTACTTTTGTTTCTACTTGCTTGCATGGCAAGAAAAAGGTACAAAAGGCAACCTGCTTTTTTCTTCGGGGCCGTTGGCCCTTTGGGTGGCAGCCCACTTGCACAGGTGTAATAAATCACCATGATCCTCTGTGCAGGTGTAATAAATCACCATCTGATTTATACCTGAAGTGGGATCCGAGTCTTTCTTACAGGTGGCAAATAATTACAACAGAAAAACCATTTCTGGCCAATGAACTGTTCACTGGTGTGTGACTAAACTTTGGCTTTAGTATGATGCTTCATTTCCTATGGAGGTCAAGGTATGCCATGAAATTTATGTAATTCTGTGTAATTACAAATTATCCTAAAAAATACTTTATTCATTCAACAAACAATTTATATAACTCTAAACCCAAGCCAGGCATATTAACTCCTTTAATCACTATAAGAAAACACAAAAGAAAGTGAGACACAGAGATGTTCAGTCACTTAGCACAACTACAGGAAAACAGGGAACAAATTAAATCCCAAGCCATCTAGCTATAGACTCCTTGCTCCTGAACACTAAACTGTGCTGACTTTTTCCAGCAGCATGGCATCTTGAAAGCATAACTGAGCACTTTGCTTCAGGAATACTAATAGGAAGCATTATAGCTGATTCTATCAATGATTTCTAAGCACTTGTCTGTTTGTGGATTAATATCAGGATTATGATATAAGAATCCCAAGGGAATCACAGATACCATTTGGTATTTCTGACATTTAATATTAAACAAAAACTCAGAGATTGTTTCAATGCATTGCTATATTTTCAAATTTCTTGTCTTGTCTAAATTATTTCTTCAAGGTTTGCTTTTGTTTTTGTTTTTGTCTGTGACAGTGTCATTATGTTGCCCTCAGACTGCCATGGCCCCACAGCTCACAGCAACCTCTGACTCTTGGGCTTAAGCAATTCTCTTGCCTCATCCTCCCAAGTAACTGGGACTATAGGCACCTTCCACATGCCTAGTTGTTTTTTTGTTGCAGTTGGTTAGTTGGCCCAGGCAGGATTCGAACCCACCTGTCTCAGTGTACGTGGCCAGACCCCTGACTACAGAGCTATGGGTGCTGAGCCAAGGTTTGTTTTTATAAAGCAAAAGGAGGCTATTCATTAACTACCATACCTATAATAGTACTATAGTAAATAGTTCATTACCATAAGTAATGATTAACAAAAAAGCTGTTTCAGTCATGTGACAACAAGGATATCAATTCTCCCTCTTGTTATCTTACAGAAATGTTAATGCTATACTTAAGGGCAGGTAAAAGCTATAAATAGACTAATCTAGCATAATTATAATATAATTAGATTAACATTTTAGAAAAATTGAAAAATTATTCTGTAAGTATCTATTTATGTTTGGTGAAAATTTTTCTTTTTTTCATATACAATGTATTTTTTAAAAGAGCCTAATTTATTAATTGGGCCAAATGAAGATTGAGCAGGCACTTCAAAAATCATACCAATGGGACGATTTAATGTAACAGACTTAATTAATCTCCACATTACTCTCAAAGGCTTCAAGTTAACATGTCCTCTAGGAGCTTTAGGTAGCACTTGAATAGGGTATTTAACAGGATCATGTACTAATACAACAATAAACAATACTACTAGTTTAAAATGGTTATAATCTGGGGGAATGTTACATAAAGATCGAATAATAAAATAGGTGATATCAAAAGTTCCTTTTACATTTCTGTGTTGAAACATTTCATTAGCAAGACATGAAATTCTGAAAACAGAGAAAAAGCCTTTCACCACTGATTAACATGAAAATGTTCATATGACTGCGATACAGAACTGGATAATGGATGGTGTTGCTTCAATTAGGAATAATTAAAGTGTTCATATGCATTTTGGTGCAGTAGAGGCCCGCTTAAGAGTCATTGACTCCATATGACATACCCAAATCATACCCCAGTGAAAGCTAATGACATTCATTAAAATAAAACAGCACTTGGGTGGCACCTGTGGCTCAAGGAGTAGGGCGCCGGTCCCATATGCCGGAGGTGGTGGGTTCAAACCCAGCCCCGGCCAAAAAACAAACAAACAAAAAAAAACCATAAAATAAAACAGCACTCATAGAAAGACATTGAGAATTCAAACACTGTCCCGTAATACAAGACATGATTACCAGATCACTTCAGCTACAGAGTGATGAGAGAGCATTTATGAATATTTGGAGGAAGGAAATGAAGCGGTTTCCTCGCCACAGTGTTTCTTACCTTCTCACATCAGAACTGACCCTACACATCCAAGTTTTCCACAGCAACAGAAAGCCACCATTGCTCTTCAAGTGTATGCTGTTTTATACACATAAAACCAATATCATATAACTTTTATGTAACTAAGTTGTGAGTTGTTTTTATTTGTAAGGAGCCCACAGGTCAAAGGTCATACGAGCTGAGCATGGTCAGAGAACTGAGTGTGAAACCATGCGTGGAGGTTACGTGCCTGGACAGAGAAGTGGGGACTGAACTAGGAAGCAGACACCACATAGCAGGCCCAGGATCCAGTCAGACTGACACCATGGCAAGCTCCGGCCAGAGCTAGCATCACCTCATCACAAGATCCTACCAGATGACCCCTCTTTACCCTATGACTATAAATCCGACCCAACCCAGTTATTTAGTACACACTACTTTGGGAATATTCTCTGTGTGTTCCTTACTTATGCCAAGTAATGAACTTTCTTGCTATAACTGTCATGGCTGTGTATATTGGCCTGATACCCACCAACCTTTCTGTTTGGGAGATGACACTTCTTCAGTATTCATTGTCATGAATCCATTACTCAGCATCATTTTATTCTTCCCTCTTCTGCATCCAGACAGCCATGGTGACCTGTGTAGTGCATAGAATGGACTTGCTCTTGCAGTGGCTCCTATTCAGATCCCTGACAATGCTCACCCTGATCATTGTGGCACTGGACTCCCACCTGTTCTATTATTTTTTCTTTATAATATTTTCTCTGCATCGTGGCACAATTTATTTTCTGAAGTCACAAGTCACATAATATCTACCCCTTTGAAAAAATGGGAGATTCCTTGTTTTTCATAGAATAAAGCACAAAATACTATATACCACTCATACTCATTAAATGTTTTTGTGTTCTTTTACCCTTATTCAATCTTTTCTGCTTCATTTCCTTCTACCTCTTTCTACCTACTCCATTCTCTCTCTCTCTCTCTCTCTCTCTCTCTCTCTCTATATATATATATATATATATATATATAATTTTCTACCTACTCCATACTCTCTTTCTCCCTCTCTCTCTCTCTCTCTCTATATATATATATATATATATACACATATATATGCTTATATATATAAGCTTCATTTTATATAATGTTAAAGGCAACTTTAGTGACAGGAAAAAAGATCATAAATTTTTCAATCTATAGTTACACACTGACTATATTCTAATCAATTATTTCTAATATAGTTTCATAAAGGAAACTAACTGCTTATAAAAAGAAATATTTCCTACTTGTTTGGGACAGAAATGAGATGCAGTGGCACATACATAAAGGTGGGCAGTTCATGTTGGCCAGAACCTAACATGTCAGTGCTTGATGGGCACACACTGATACCCAAACACAAATGAGATGAGACACAGGGATAAAGGATGTGAGGAAGATAGTGCATGCCTACATTCTGCTCTTCATCTTTGCTGACTATCGGAGAAGAACACACCTGCAGTAAATGTGTGTTTGTCCCCTGAACAATATAGGATTGAACTGTGTGGGTTCATTTATATGTGAAATTTTTTCAATCAAACACAGATTGAAAATGGAGTATTCAGGTTGCTAGAAGATTCTGGGAAGATGGTCAATTGGTAGCAACCCTCGTCAGAGGCTCCTGAGCAAAGGAAGAAAAACTGGATAGAATCAGACTCTACGAAGCCAAAGACAGGAAGCTGAGCCAAGACAGAACTTCAGCAAGCTATAACTCCAAGGAAGAGCATTCAAGAAAACAAATTATAGGTACAAAGCCTATTGACTAGAAGATGGGAGACCCCTCTCTCAAACAGGAGGCCTGCTACAGACTATCTGCAAATGAACAGGGAACAAAAGACTTCTCATTTTACCTCGCTGGAGACAGGCACTAAACTCCAGGTCTCTTTCTCCAGGAAGGTCCCACTTATGAACCTAGACACCACCCCACCAAGCATATAATTGAACAGATATTTTCCCCCGCAAGTCCAAACTCCGAGTCCACCCTTTCCCCCTTGCATGGTGGTCTGAAGTTCTGCCCCCTGCAGAGCGTAGAGTGTTTGGTCTTGTCCTGAGAGACCTGGGCATAGTGTGGACCACCAACCATTAGGACTGAATCTGTGACTAATGGGGAAGAAAGAGGGTGTGGGAAGAAAGGGACACTCGGTGAGAAGAGGAGCAGTCTCCTGGTTATGACTATGCCCAGCCAGTGGTAGTGTTGACCCTCGGTTCGGGCTGTGTCTGATGGGACTGGGTGCAGAGCCCCCAGGTCTGACAGCACTCACAGCAGAAGAGTGGTTACCCTAGGCGTACTGAGTTTGGCAGACAGGGCTGGTCCCTGCTGGGCCTGTGATCAGAGGCTTGATAGGCATGGACTGTGACCTGAGAGAAGGGCATGGTCTCCTGATTCCAACAGAACCCTCAAGTAGTGGCTTACTAGGTGTGAACCAAGCCCTGAGGGCTAGGGCTTGCTCTACTGCCTCCAGCTGGAGCAGAGGCTTACCAGTTGAGGACTGAGACCTGTGGGGCAGAGTGTGGTGCCCTGACTCTAACAGAGCTTGTGAACAGAGGCTTGCCAGGCAATGGACTGAGACTGACAGGTGGGGCATGGTCCCCTGACTCCAACTGGTCTGGAAAGCAGAGGCTAGCTGTGTGTGGACTGAAAGCAGATGGCAGGCCCGGTGTCCTGACTCCAACAGAGCCTGCAAACAGAGGCTTGCCTGGCAGTGGACTGAGACTGGAAAGGGGAGCATGGTCCCCTGACTCCAACTGGTCTGGCAAGTACTGCTCCAGAAGCTAGCTATGTGTGGATTGAGATGGTGGGCAAGGGCATTTCCCCTAGCTCCAGCTGGGCCTGTGAGAAGAGAAGCAGACAATAGTGTGGACTGAGTCTGGTGGGTGGGAGTGTGGATCCCTGGTTCCAATTGTGCTTTGAA
This sequence comes from Nycticebus coucang, assembly GCF_027406575.1. NCBI lineage: Eukaryota > Metazoa > Chordata > Mammalia > Primates > Lorisidae > Nycticebus > Nycticebus coucang. The sequence goes on from NC_069798.1 coordinate 38,850,725, forward strand.
TTGCTTTGAATTGTCCTTGAATCCTCTCTGTTGGGCAGGATTGCACTGCCAGAGACAATTTGGTTGGAACCCGTGTTTGAGGCTGTCCACTCTGGGACATTCTGAGGTTGACCTTTGGTGTTCTGTAGTGGAAAAGAACTGAACAGTGGGGGCTGGGTGCCACAGTGGTTTGTATCTCTTCACAGTCAAGATTTAAATCTAAGAAGATGGTTTCTTAGGATAGGGTACAGGTTTACTGACATCAAAACAGAGCTCATCTGCACTATCTCACCAAGTAGGACCTCAGAGTCTCTGGCCAAAACTCTGAAAGGGGCCTTTGTAAGGTTGTAGGAGATAAGCCACAATTACAAAGCATAGAGCTTTGGCAAGGGGCTATCTCTACTACCTGGGAACCCCAACTCAATCTCACCCTAACAGTTCTAATAACCAAACTGGAAAATAAACATGGTGTGGACACAACAGAAGAACTCTGGCAACATGAATAACCAGAGTAGATCAACCCCCACAAAGAAATGACAAAGGAGATATAACTGAAGATAGCAGAGCTAAAGGAAATGAAAAAGTTAATTGAGGAGTTCCAAAATATAGTAGAATCCGTCAGTAATAGAGTTGACCGGGCAGAAGAAAGGGTCTCTGAAACTTAGGACAAAGCTTTTGAACATTCCCAAACACTGAAAGAGGCAGACAAATAGAGACCAAAAACTAATCATTCCTTGAGAGAGTCGTGGGATCACTCCACAAGATCAAACATTCATCTTATAGGAATTCCCAAAGGAGAAGAGAATGGTCCTAAAGGTACAGATGCTCTATTCCAAGAGAGTTTGGAGGAAAATTTTCCAAACTTTGCAAGAGATACAGAACTTCAGATAACAGACAGTTCCAAAGCCCCAGCAAGACTCAATCCAAATAAAGCATCTCCTAGACACATTGTGATTAACTTTGCCAAAGTTATGATGAAGGAGAAAATTCTGCAAGCAGCCAGATGTAAGAAAAGCATCACCTACAAAGGGAGAAATATCAGAATAACTGCAGATCTCTCTGGTGAAATGTTTTGATCCAGAAGGAGATGGTCATCAACCTTCAATCTCTTAACAAAACAACTTCCATCCCAGGATCCTCTATCCAGCTAAACTGAGTTTCATTTGCAATGGAGAAATCAAATACATTAATGACATAGATATGTTGAAGAAATTTGCCATAACTAAACCAGCTCTCCTGGATATTCTCAGACCCATCCTCCACAATGACCAGCACAATGCTCTACCTCCAAAGTAAACTCACCTAGAAATGTTTTGAACAAAACCCACCTTCCACAGTGGTGAAAGGATTAAAATCGTCCTCTGGACATCCAAAAATCATGACACCCAAAACACAACCAGGCTTATCAATTCTCTCAATAGATGTGAATGATTTAAATTGACCTCTAAAGAGGCACAGGCTGGCTGGCTGGATACATAAACTCAGACCGGATAGCTGCTGTATAGAAGAATCTCACCTTACATTAAAAGATAAAAATAGACTCAGGGTGAAGGGATGGACTTGTATAATACAGGCAAATGGAAACAAGAAAAAGCAGGGGTTGCAATTTTAATAGCAGATACAATTGGCTTTAAATCAACAAAGATAAAGAAAGTTAAAGAAGATCACTACATATTTGTCAAGAGAAACACCCAACATGAAGATATTTTGATAATTAACATTCATGCACCCTACCAAAATGCTCCTCAATTCATAAAGCAGACCCTAATGGATATGAAGAACGTGATATCTTCCTGTGCTATAATAGTTGGAGATTTTAACACCCCTTTGACAGTTTTGGATAGATCCTCTAAGAAGAAACTAAACAAAGAAATATTAGACTTAATTCTGACCCTAAAAAAAATGGACTTTACAGACCACTACAGAACATTTCACCCTAATAAAATTGAATATATATTCTTCTCATCATCCCACAGGTCATCCTCCAAAAAACTCATATCCTAGGACACAAGTCTAACCTCAGCAAATTTAAAAGTATATAAATTATTCCTTGTATCTCCTCGGACCATGATGGAATAAAAATTTAACTCAACAGCAGTGGGAATCTCCATACTCAAGCAAAGTCATGGAAGCTAAATAATCTTAGGCTGACTGATAGCTGGGTCAAATATGAGAATAAGAAGGAAATCCAAATTTTTGGAACTAAATGATAATGAAGACACAAATTATCAAAACCTGTGGGATATTGCAAAGGCAGTCCTAAGAGGGAAATTTATAGCATTGGAAGCCTTCATCAAGAAAACAGAAACAGAAGAAGCCAACAACTTAATGGATCATCTCAAGCAACTGGAAAAGAAAGAACATTCCAACCCTAAACCCAGCAGAAGAAAACAAATAACCAAAATTAGGGCAGAATTAAATGAAATTGAAAACAAAATAATTATACAACAAATTAAATGAAATTGAAAACAAAGAATTATACAACAAAATTATAGACCATTATCATTATTGAATATCAATGCAAAAATATTCAATAAGATCTTAGCAAACAGGATTCAACAACACAACAAAAAAATTATACACCATGATCAAGTTGGTTTCATTCCAGGGTTACAGGGTTGATTCAACATATGCAAATCTGTAAATATAATACATCACATCAATTAAATAAAAAACACAGACCATATGATTCTCTCAATTGATGTGGAAAAAGCCTTTGATAATATCCAGCATCCTTTCATGATCAGAATTCTTAAGAAAATAGGCATGTAAGGGACATTTTTTAAACTGATGGAGGCCACTTACAGCAAACCCACAGCTAATATTATATTGAATGGTGTAAAATTGAAAACATTTCCGCTCAGATCAGGAATGAGGCAAGTATGCCCACTGTCTCCATTGCTATTTAACATAGTAATGGAAGTCTTAGCTATTGCAATCAGGCAAGAGAAGGTGATCAAGGGTATCCAAATAGGGTCAGAGGAGAACGAACACTCACTCTTCACTGATGACATGATCCCATACCTGGAAAATCCCAGGGACTCAACTTCAAAACTCTTAGAAGTAATTAAGGAATACAGCAGCATCTCAGGATACAAAATCAATACTTACAAGTCAGTAGCTTTTATGTACAACAACAATAGTCAAGCTGAAAAAACAATCGAGGACTCTATTCCTTTTACAATAGTGCCAAAGAAGATGAAATATATGGGAATTTACCTAACAAAGGACGTGAAAGATCTCTATAAAGAGAACTATGAAACTCTGAGAAAGAAATAGCTGAAGATGTTAACAAATGGAAAAACATAACCATGCTCATGGCTGGGGAGAATCAACATTGTTAAAATGTCCATACTACCCAAAGCAATCTAAAGATTTAATGCAATCCCTATTAAAGAACCATTGTCATGTTTTAAAGAACTTGAAAAAATAGTGTTTCATTTTATATGGAATCAGAAAAACCTCAAAAAGCAACACATTACTCAGAAATAAGAACAAATCAGGAGATATCACATTACCAGACTTCAGGCTATACTATAAATATATAGTAATCAAAACAGCATGGTACTGGCAGAGAAACAGCTGTAGATTTATGGAACAAAATAGAGAACCAAGAGATGAACCCAGCTGCTTATTTCATTTGATCTTCAACAAGCCTATCAAAAATATTCAGGGGGGGAAAGACTCCCTACTTAACAAATGGTGCTGTGTGAACTGGCTGGCGACTTGTAGAAGACTCAAACTGGACCCCCACCTTCCACCATTAAAAAAAAATTGATTCTCACTGGATAAAAGATTTAAACTTAAGACATGAAACCATAAAAATACTAGAAGAAAATGCAAGGAAAACACTTGAAGAAATAGGCCTGGGAGAATATTTTATGAAGAGGACCTCCCAGGCAATTGAAGCAACATCAAGAATAAATTTTTTTTCATTTTTTTTACTTTATTTTATTTATTATTATTATTTTATTTATTTAATCATAGCTGTGTACATTGATATGATCATGTGGCATCATTCACTAGCTTTACAGACCATTTACCAAGTTTCACATATACCCTTGTAAGATGCACCCCTGGTGTAATCCCACCAATCCCCTTCCCTCTACCCACCTCCCCTCTCCCACCCCTCCCTTTCCACCTTCCCCCTATTCTTAGGTTGTAACTGGGTTATAGCTTTCATGTGAAAACCCTAAATTACTTTCATAGTACGGCTGAGTACATTGGGTACTTTTTCTTCCATTCTTGAGATACTTTACTAAGAAGAATATATTCCAGCTCCGTCCATGTAAACATGAAAGAGGTAAAGCTCCATCTTTCTTTAAGGCTGCATAATATTCCATGGTGTACATGTACCACAATTTATTAATCCATTCATGGATCGATGGGCACTTGGGCTTCTTCCATGACTTAGCAATTATGAATTGAGCTGCAATAAACATTCTGGTACAAATATTGTTATGATGTGCTTTTTGGTCTTCTTGGTATATGCCCAGTAGAGGGATTACAGAATTGAATGGCAGATCTATTTTTTGATCTCTAAGTGTTCTCCAAATATCTTTCCAAAAGGAAAGTATTAATTTGCATTCCCACCAGCAGTGCAAAAGTGTTCCCTTTTCTCCACATCCATGCCAACATCTCTGGTCTTGGGATTTTGTGATATAGGCTAGTCTCACTGGAGTTAGATGGTATCTCAAAGTAGTTTTGATTCACATTTCCCTGATGATTAAAGATGATGAGCATTTTTTCATGTCTGAATGCTGCGTGCCTATCTTCTTCAGAAAAGTTTCTCTTCAAATCCCTTGCCCAGCCTGCAATGCAATCCCTTGTTCTATTCTTGCTAATGCGTTTTAGTTCTCTGTGGATTCTGGTTATTAAACCTTTGTCGGAGACATAACCTGCAAATATCTTCTCCCATTCTGAGGGCTGTTTGCTTGCTTTACTGACTGTGTTCTTGGCTGTGCAGAAGCTTTTTAATTTGATCAAGTCCCAGTAGTGTATTTTTGAAGCTGCTTCAATTCCCCAGGGGCTCCTCCTCATAAAATACTCGCCCAGCCTGATTTCTTCAAGGGTTTTTCCTGCACTCTCCTCTAGTATTTTTATACTTTCATGTTTTAACTTTAAATCTTTTATCCAGTGAGAGTCTATCTTAGTTAATGGTGAAAGGTGTGGGTCCAGTTTCAGTCTTCTACAGGTTGCCAGCCAGTTCACCCAGCACCATTTGTTAAATAGGGAATCTTTTCCCCACTGAATGTTTTTAATTGGCTTATCAAAGATTAAATAACGGTAAGTAGCTGGATTCATCTCTTGGTTCTCTATTCTGTTCCAGACATCTACTTCTCTGTTTTTGTGCCAATACCATGCTGTTTTGATCACTATTGATTTGTAGTATAGTCTGAGGTCTGGTAGCGTAATTCCTCCTGCTTTGTTTTTATTTCTGAGTAATGTCTTGGCTATTCGAGGTTTTTTCTGATTCCATATAAAACGAAGTATTGTTTTTTCAAGATCTTTAAAGTATGACAGTAGAGCTTTAATAGGGATTGCATTGAAATTATATATTGCTTTGGGTACTATAGACATTTTAACAATATTGACTCTTCCCAGCCATGAGCATGGTATGTTTTTCCATTTGTTAATATTTTCAGCTATTTCTTTTCTTAGAGTTTCATAGATCTCTTTATAAAGATCTTTCACGTCTTTTGTTAAATTCCCAAATATTTCATCTTCTTTGGCACTACTGTGAATGGGATAGAGTCCTTAACTCTTTTTTCAACTTTACTGTTGTTGGTATATATAAAGGCTACTGATTTATGAATGTTGATTTTGTAACCTGAGACGCTGCTGTATTCCTTGATCACTTCTAAAAGTTTTGTAGTGGAGTCCCTAGTGTTTTCCAGATATACTATCATATTATCTGTGAAGAGTGAAAGTTTGATCTCTTATGACCCTATATGGATACCCTTGATCGCCTTTTCTTCCCTAATTGCAGTGGCTAAAACTTCCATTACAATATTAAAAAGCAATGGAGACAATGGACAGCCTTGTCTGGTTCCTGATCTCAGTGGAAATGATTCCAATTTAACTGCATTCAATATGATATTGGCTGTGGGTTTGCTGTAGATGGCCTCTATCAGTTTAAGAAATGTCCCTTATATACTGATTTTCTTAAGTGTTCTGATCATGAAGGGATGCTGGATATTATCAAAAGCTTTTTCTGCATCAATTGAGAGAATCATATGGTCTTTGTTTTTCAATTTTTTATGTGCTGGATTACATTTATAGATTTACGTACATTGAACCAGCCTTGAGATCCTGGGATAAAACTGACTTGGTCATGATGTATAATTTGTTTGATGTGTTGCTGGATTCTGTTTGTTAGGATCTTGTTGAATATTTTTGCATCTATATTCATTAGTGATATATGTCTATAATTTTGTTTTCTTGTTGGGTCTTTTCCTGGTTTGGGGATCAGGGTGATGTTTGCTTCATAGAACGTGTTGGGTTGTCTTCCTTCTTTTTCTATCTTTTGGAACAGGTTGAGTAATATAGTTACTAATTCCTCTTTAAAGGTTTGGTAGAATTCAGACGTGAAACCATCTGGTCCCGGGCTTTTCTTTTTTGGGAGGTTTTGTATGGTTGATGCTATTTCCAAACTTGATATGGGCCTGTTGAACATCTCGACTTGATTCTGAGTAAGTCTTGGAAGGTGACGTGCTTCCAAGTATCGGTCAATTTCCTTCAGCTTTTCATATTTCTGAGAATAAAGTTTCTTGTAATATTCATTAAGGATTTTTTTTTATTTCTGAGGAGTCTGTTGTTATTTCATCTTTGTTGTTTCTGATTGATGAGATTAGAGATTTTACTCTTTTTTTCCTGATTAGATTGGCCAAAGGTTTTTCTATTTTATTGAGCTTTTCGAAAAACCATCTTTTTGATTTATTGATCTGTTTTATTATTCTTTTGTTTTCAATTTCATTTAATTCTGCTCTAATTTTGGTTATTTCTTTTCTTCTACTGGGTTTGGGGTTGGAATGTTCTTCCTTTTCCAGTTGCTTAAGATGTCCCATTAAGTTGTTAACTTCCTCTCTTTCTGTTCTCTTGAGGAAGGCATGCATTGTTATAAATTTCCCTCTTAGAACTGCCTTTGCAGTGTCCCAGAGGTTCTGATAGTTCGTGTCTTCATTGTTGTTTTGTTCAAAAAAAATTGGCAATTTCATTCTTAATCTCATCTCTGACCCAGCTATCATTCAGCATAAGGTTATTTAACTTCCATGATTTTGTATGAGTATGCAGATTCCTGTTGTTACTCAGCTCAAGTTTTATTCCATGGTGGTCTGAGAAGATGCATGGAATAATTTCTATTCCTTTAAATTTACTGAGGTTAGACTTGTGACCCAAGATGTGATCGATTTTGGAGTAAGTTCCATGGGCTGATGAGAAGTATGTGTATTCAGTTTTGTTGGGATGAAATGTTCTGTATATGTCTGCTAAATCCAAATGTTGGATGGTTAGGTTTAAATCTAAGATTTCTTTGCTCAGCTTCTTGTTGGAGGATCGATCCAACACTGCCAAAGGAGTATTGAAATCTTTGACTATTATGGAGCTGGAGGAAATCAAGTTGCTCATGTCTGTGGGAATTTCTCTTATAAATTGAGGTGCATTCTGGTTGGTTGCATAGATATTAATAATTGAGATCTCATCATATTGAGTATTACCCTTAACAAATATGAAGTGACCATTCTTATCCTTCCTTACTTTTGTTGGTTTAAAGCCTATTGTATCTGCAAATAAAATTGCAACACCTGCTTTTTTCTGATTACCATTTGCCTGAAATATGGACGACCATCCTTTCACCCTGAGTCTGTATTTGTCTTTTAAATTAAGATGTGACTCTTGTATGCAACAAATATCTGGCCTGAGTTTTTGTATCCAATCAGCTAACCTATGACTCTTTAGAGGACAGTTTAAGCCATTCACATTAATGAAAAATATTGATATGTCTGGTGAAGTTTTGGGTATCGAGTTTTTCAAAAGTCCAGTGGGCATTTTTAATCGTTTTGCCAGTGTGGAAATTGGAGTTTGATCTGAAGTTTCTGAGTGAGTTTACTTTTGTGGTATAGAATTGGGTTGGTCATTATGGAGGATAGGTCTGAGAATATCTTGAAGAGCTGGTTTTGTTATGGCAAATTTCTTCAACATATGAATGTCATTAAAGTATTTAATTTCTCCATCATAAATGAAACTCAGTTTAGCTGGATTCAAGATCCAGGGTTGAAAGTTATTTTGCTTTAGGAGATTAAAATTTGGTGACTACCCTCTTCTGGCTTGAAAAGTTTCAGCAGAGAGATCTGCAGTCATTCTAATATTCTTCCCTTTGAAGGTAATGATTTTCTTTCTCCTGGCAGCTTTGAGGATTTTCTCCTTCATATTAACTTTAGTGAAGTTAACTATGATATGCCTCGGGGACTTCTTATTGGGGTAGAGTCGTGCTGGGTTTCTGAAGCTGTCCGCTATCTGAATTTCAGAATCTCTAGGCATGTCTGGAAAATTCTCATTCATAATTTCATGCAGAAGGGCCTCTGTGCCCAGCGAGGCCACTTCATCTGTTTCTGGAACCCCTATGATTCAGATATTTGCCTTCTTCGAATTATCCCAGAGCTCTTGGAGAGAATGATCCGTTTTTGCTCTCCATTTCTCTTCCTTTTGGAGAGTTTGGGAGCGTTCAAAGGCTTTATCTTCGGTGTCAGAAATCCTTTCGTCTGCTTGCTCCATTCTGTTGCTGAGAGATTCTACTTTATTTTTCATATCTTTGAGGGCTGCAAATTCTTGCTTCAGTGTGTGTAACTTTTTGGTGGTTTTATCTTTAAATTCGTTAAATTCTTGAGAAAACTTTTGAATTTCTCCTCAAATTCCTAATTCCACTTTGTTATTCTTGTCTGCAATCCAAATTCTGAATTTGATTTCTGACATCTCAGCCAGTTGTTTATGAATGGGAGCGTCAATTGCTTCTGCCATATCTTTCCTTGGGGGGTTGACTATTCTGGTTATTCATTTTACCAGAGTTTTTCCACTGATTCCACCCCATGGTTGTTTTGCTCCCTCTGATTTTTTCCCCTGGGGCTTTGTCGAGGGCCTATACAGTGTTGTGGCCTGAGAAACTGGGGCCTTGTCTGGTGTGGTGGGGCTAAGTGGTTCTGTCTTGTTTTCAGCTGGTTTCTGTTCCACCCTAGTGAAACAGATACTTTGGATTGAAATCTCAGCTGTGGAGAAATATCAGCAATTAAGTCACCCCGCCCCCCATTGGCAAACAATTGGAAAAGAAAAATCAAACCTTCCTACCGCCGTGCACCCAGGGCACCACCTGATATGTCCTCAGGCGATTGGTTCAGTTCAAAAAGGTCCAAATCAATTGTCTCAGTGTGCACCTGTCTCAGGTGAGAGAGTTTAAGAAGTCTCTGGCAACTGGATCACAGGGGTCTGGTGACTACTGTGGTGTGGCTTGCTCCAGTGCTGCGTGAAGTCAGGAGAAGCCACCCAGCCAATAAATCAGTCTGGGAAGGTTGCTGCCTCCTTCCCCAGCTTGCACCACTTCACATCCAGTCACTGATAGCCCTGCAGTTGGCTGACCCAGTTGCCTGTAGTGAATCGGTACTCCAAGAGTTTGTACCTGCCTGAATCTCAAAGAAGTCTGCCAGGCCGCTGCGCTCTGCCTCTCTCCAGCAGGAGGAGGTGAGGCCTGACAACCTCTGGTGCTTGATGAAGGTTGAGGGGTTTTCACTCACGTCCTGTCTTGCCCCTGATTAATGTTACTGACAGAACAGAACAGAACAACTCTGCGGTTCCCCTGCAGAAGAGAAGCTGAATTGAGCTCTAAATCAGCTTGTCTTTAGTCTTGTATTGTCTATAGGCTGACAATCCCCTGAGGGCCAAGTGCGTCTTAGGTTTAGTAAAGCGGACCTCTGGTTCAGCCCCACCCTGGGAGTTTCCCTGGTTTGCAAGTTGGAGTTGCCTCAGGCAAACTCAGAGTCTCTGGTTGCCCAGGGAGACAGGGGGTGTGGCTTCAGAATATTCGGTAGTGAGCGGTATTGCTAGCAAAAGAGGGCTGCTGCTTTATGGCTCAGGCAACGGCTGCTCCGGTCTAGCTCCCCTCCTCTGCTCCCATGCCCCAGAGTCTGCCTCAATAGGCTGTGGCCCAGCACTGTCTACACCCCTCGAGCAATCGCCCAAGATTCTGGACCCCTGGGGGACAGGCCTCCAGACCTTGGAGCGAGAGCAGAGGGGAGTGCAGGGAACGCTGGCAGCCTGGGGCTGTGGGCAGAGAACACACAGATCTCTACACAGTTTTATGCCTGCTGTATCGTCACCAAAAGACGGCTGTCACACTGTGCCTCAGGGAACCACCACTCGGTGCAGTCCCCTCTCCCCCGACCAACCAGGACTGGCCTCCAGACCCCAGGGTGAGTGAAGGGGAGCACTGGGAGCTCTGAATTCCAGGTAGAGACTATATACAGTTTATAAAGTTTTATGTCTGGCAGGAGGACACCGTGGCACCCTAGTAGGGGAGGTAGGTCCAGTTTTTAGAGGGTCTCTCCCATGGAGTGTAGAAGGAGGACCTTTGAACTCTGACCGGTTGTTTGTGGGGCACTCTGAGCCATTCTCATGGGGGAGGGGACTCCCGTCCTCTTGATGATGGATTTTGTACCTTTTGTTTGTATCCTTGTGGTCGCAGCTCACCTCAGTGGGGTTGACATGCGTTCTACAACCTTCTCTCTTAGTGCAGCTCAAATACACCAGGTTACTTGCTGAATTTTTGTCCTTTAACTCTCCTTCTGGATGGGAGCCTCTGTGGAAAGCTGGCTTCAGTCAGCCATCTTGTCTCCTCCCCCTACATCAATAATAAATTACTGGGATCTGATCGAACTAAAAAGCTTTTGCATAGCCAAGAGCACAGTAGGTAAAGCAAATAGACAACCTTCAAAATGGGAGAAGATATTTGCAGGTTATGCTTCTGAAAAAGGTCTAATAACTAGAATCTACAGAGAACTGATACTAATCAATAATAAAAGAATAAGTAACCCCATTTTTATGTGGGCAAGAGATTTGAACAGAAACTTCTCTGATGTAGACAGGCACATGACCTACAAACACGTGAAAAAATGCTCATCATCCTTAATCATCAGAGAAATGCAAATCGAAAACCACTTCAAGATATCATCTAACTCCAGTAAGATTAGCCCACATCCCAAAATCCCCAAACTACAGATGTTGGTGTGGATGCAGAGATAAGGGAACACTTCTACACTGCTGGTGGGAATGCAAGCTAATATGACCTTTTTGGAAAGGAGTTTGGAGACACTCAAGGAACTAAAAGTGGACCTATCATTTGATCCTGAAATTCCTCAACTAGGTATATACCCAGATGATCAAAAATTATTTCACAACAAAGACCAGAATGTTTATTGAAGTCCAATTTATAATAGCCAAGACATGGAAACAGCCCAAGTGCCCATCGCTCCATGAATGAATGAACAAATTGTGGTATATGTACACCATGGAATACTATGCAGCCATAAAAAAATGGAGAGTTCACATCTTTTATGTTTACCTGAATGGAGCTGGAACATATTCTTCTTAGTAAAGTATCTCAAGAATGGAAAAAAATGTACCCAATGTACTCAATACTACTATGAAATCAATATATAACCACCTACACACTCATATGAATGGCAAAACATACTATAGTTCAGAAAGTAGAAGGGATAAGGAGAGAGAGGGCAGGAGGGGTGATATGGGAGGAGGGAGGGTATTTGGGGGGACCTTACCTAATATGCATGATGCAATGGTACATTTCAAAACTATTAAGAAGTGAGTATAATTGTGATGGATTTGTCACTTAGTTCAATGTAAACATTTCACATTATATATATTGAAGCAGTACCCTGAACCCCATTAATGCATTAATAAAAATAATTAATTAAAAAAAAAGAAAATGGAGTATTCAGAGGATACAACACTATGTTGAACCTAACCCTCTATATATACTAAGCGATGACTGTATTCATATAAAATTACATGTTATAGCAAAAAAAGTGATTCCATGGGTCAAATAGGATGAGAAACCCCATGACAAGAACAACTGGATGCTATAATATTTCTGTAAAAACATATGGCATATATATCCCTCTGGATTTGACTATTCCATTGTGGATTTCAGAATGAGAGGTAAGGGAAGGTCATAAGTTCCCAACACTGTGAGGTGAAGCAAGATTCTTGTTAGCACTGAATAAGGAGGGTATTCATTACTTATTTTCACACCCCAACATCATTACTGCTCCTCCTCTAATTCCCTAGTGCCAACTGCAGGACCTACATTCAATTCTGTCCTGACACTGCCGGCAGTTGGCATCAGACTCCATGATATTTTATGCTCATTCCCTCAGTATTGCCCTCACCTCAGATGCCAGACATAAGTCTCAGGGACTGACCACACTTCTGGCAGACTGGTCATAAATTCAATTCTAGTTTGCACCATCAATGTCCAGAGTTTAGGATTTGGGATTCATTGTTTAGAACAAAATCTGTAATGCAAACAGATGCCATTTGTAGAAATGGTATTGGGGCTTTCTACCAGAACCGGTAGCTTTGGAAACAGAGAAGGAATGTTGGGGGCAAGTGTGGAGATGAGTCAGCCCAAGCAAGTGTTAAATTAGATATCTAGACACACTGGGACAACAAACAATCAGGAAGTAACTGCAGGATTATAGAAACATATTTGTAATGACTTAGTTAACAAAGTACTGCATTTAGCTTCATAAGCCCTTTTCTTTAAATGCTATACTTATTTTCATTTCTAGTACCAAATGTTATCTTTTATAGAAAGATGAATAATATTAATCCTAATTTAATAAATTTTTACTAAAAATAAGCATAGACTAAGTATTTTGACTAGTAGAAATGACTTTTTTTTGCTAAGTTGGATATTGCATAGACATATTTGAAATGTACTAATACATAAACTTGGCATTCAAAAAAAGCTTGAAATTCAGAGGATATGACATTGAGAATAGTTAATTTCTTCAGTTCTCATTTTATGAATACTTTTAAGTCCTGAGTTGTGGGAGTCAAAGAGGAATGCAATGATGATGATAACTTCCATCAGTATTGGCTAACAGGGAGAAAATTCTCTTGAACTTGATCTATCCCATGTTAAAAACGCCTACTGTTATACCATATTATAAAAATTGTGCTACAATTTGGATAAGTTCTGCCATAATACACAGAAATCTCTTTCTGAAGGCAGGTACCATACTGGGTACACTGGATTTAATAGTGAAAGAGTCAGACATGGTCTCCTGGGGGATAAACTATCCTAGCTAGAGTGTGGGGAAGTGCTAAGTGCTGTATGTGTGAATTGTGAGGGTTTGGGGGAGGGAGAGAGTGTGTGACTGATAGAATGACTGGGCAGTGCATTAAATAATTTATTAGAAGTCCTCTCGAGTTATTATACTGAAATATATTTGAAATTATACTGAAAATTCAGGAGATTCCTTGATAAAATATTCCAGTGTACTTTAAACATATTATTGTAAGTTCTGATTGCTAAGTATTAGTAATATCACCCAATTTTATATTGAAATAGTAATGATAGACAGTAATAGTAACAACAGGCATCCTGATACAAGAACATAAATGCGTTTTCAAGACAACATGTTTCATTTGCATAGAAGCTGAAGGTTAATTCAAGTCTTCTGATTTACAAACTATAGGTTTTTAAAGCCATAGTACCAGATGGCAAAAATATTATATGACCATAGCCAAAGGGGTCCTAGGATCACTGGATGTTGTTAGTTCTTTCTGGATGTTAACTACACAGACATGAATGAGAGCCAGGCTAGGATCTGAATGAAACTTCAGAAAATGGTAGGTGAGGAGACTCTTTGGAAGAAAAAATGATGGACAATAGGATTGAGGAGCATGTAGCTGCTGTGTTCTGGAGTTTACTGATGAGAAAAAAATAAGTAGTAAGAATAACGGGCCAGAAATCAGAGAAGCTTCAGTTCTGGCGATGGTCTGGAATACGTGTCTGTCATATAAGAAAACTCACCCACTCCCAGTTCTGATTTCAGGGAAAGGTAGCCATTCAGCCGCCACTCTAGGGGAGGAGGCTGATTATAAAGACTGGGTACCTTAACAAAACTCTGCTGCAAGAGCTGTTTTTTTATCAAGCAAATCCACTCCTATCTTTCTTTTAACTCTTTTGAAATGGCACTGTTATTTTCTTAGGGCTATCTGTTTTTAGAGTTTGAGAATTTTGCTGTCAGGAAAAGATATTTTATTTCCTTCTGAAACTTCCAGGAAGGCTCAGCTTAACCGGAGGGAAAGAATAGTTGTTTATGCCTTGTAAACTCAGAGGCTGCAGAATGGAGAAGAGGAGAATTAGAACGCAGAATACCTGTGCAATTGAAAATGTGACACTGTGGATAAATTGGTTAAATTCTTTAAGTTTCAGTTTACACATACATTTATTTAAAATATAGAATTATCTTCCTGACTGATTTCTCAAATTTGATGTGATAGTTAAACAGCACCACGTAACTGAAAAGAACTTCCTAGTTCACGAGTAGCCATCTCATGGCATTTTTAGTTTTGTTGGCCTTGACATCAATCAGCCTTGAGACTGTTAAATGAAAGAATTTAAACAAATTAAACCTAACAGAGTTTAATTGACCAAGGGATGATTTGCAAATCAGGCAGTCATCCTGAATCAGAATAAATACAGATCAACTCTAGCAAAGTTGTGTGGTTGCAAAGGATTTATGGGCATGAAAAAGGAAAGTGATGTAAGTGAAAATGGGAAGGAGGTAGATAAACAGCTGGATTGGTATAAGAGTATGTTGCAATCTATATATGTATACAATTCTGTTATATATATTATATAATTATATACAATTATAGTTATATACTGTATATAATTATATACACTTCCCTTATATATTATATATATATTCTTATATATATCAGAGAAGCTTCAGTTCTGGCTATGGTCTTATATATAATATAATATATATAATGAATATATATTGAATCTAATGAATAAATATAATGAATATAATAAATGGAATTATAATTTTTATAATTCTATTATAAGATATAGATAGATAGATATACTTACATACACACACACACACACACACACACATATATATGCATTGACATTAGACTTCACTGTCTATGAAGAAAACTTCAGCTAAACTTCAATTATACCAACCAACAGGCAGCTTTAGATTAAACACAATTTAACAATTTTCTCCTTTCAGTCAAACTTTTAATTTTGAGTGGTTGACCAAAATTTAAGGCATTGTTTACTCTGTTACCATCATAAATAAATAAATAAATAAATAAATTTGGTTCAGATCTTGCTGGGAAATAGCATAACAGTGTGTTTTGTAAAGTGGAACAGAAACTTTAGTTTTTGGTAAGGGTTTGAGTAGAGGACCTCTCCTCATGCTGGAATCTCTTGTTATTAGGAGGGAAAAAGAAAAACACCTGGTTTGTTTGAGGATTTCGCTGTTTTTTTTTTTAGAATTTTAGTTTGATTGTGATGCATTTAGCATAAGGGACTCTATTTTGGTTTGGTCGTGTTTGGTCTACTGAAGACTAGCAACCCAAAACAATGGCTTCCAAATTTTGTTTAACAATTCTCATCTTTTGGTCAGGTGAAAGTGTGACCACACCGTAGGGCTGCAGGGCTATTCTCAGTTACCATATCATTTTGGATTTCTGGTCTCAGTACATCATTTATGTTTGTGGTGCATTTTTTTTCCTGCACCCACTCCCTTCATACATTCTAGTCAGAATAGCACTTCTGGGGCTTGGGTTCTCAGTCTCAGTCAAGGGAAGATATTGCTTATCCAAGAGTTGAGAGGTAGTAATTTGGATTTTTGCCAGTGCTTTGTTTGCTAGGGACCTGCTCGAGTATGGGCTAGGGAGGAGCCATGCTAAGGCCTGACCAATGAGGAAAAGTGAGAGCCTTTTTGCTCCCAGGAACCATTACTATACTTGGCTATAGTCATTCCAGGGGGAGATGAATGTAACCTGCATGCCGATGTAAAAAAGAGCTGTTTCCTCTCTGACCCTGGAAGAGCTGCTCCAGAAGGTTAGGATCAATCCTGAATCATGTTTGTGTTACATTTACTTTTACCAAAAAAAAAAAAAATACACACACACACACACACACACATAATTAATGCACAACAAAAACCCTATTGTGTTTTCTAGTGGTGGTTAAAATAGTCCCACATACAGTCATCAGAAGATCAGGCATTCCTCACACCAATATGGTATAAACTCCTTGACTGCTAAGGGATAGGAGTGCATCTTGCTGCATATTTTAGAATCCTTCCCTGGCCTTGTTTTGTGGCAGTGAAATGCCTCTTGATCATATCTGAGTGTGTCTTTTCACTGATTTCTGAATCATGGCCCTGCCATATGGGTCATTGTAGAGGATGCCAAGAGCCAGAGGACCTCTGAGCGAGATGATTTGCAGCTGGGAGATGGACCCTCGGGCAATTCATCCACAGGTGCTCCTTGCAGAGAAAGAACCTGAGCCCATGGCGATCCTTAGGCATGTGGTCATTGTCTAATACTCCCCTACCTGTCTTGTACTGTATCAATAAATGGCTCCTGCAGAGGTTGCTCGAGGCTACCCTGCAATCAAGGTTAGCCTGCCTTCTGCAAGCTTGTCCTTCTAATCCATGTCATGCCTCGTTCCTTCCTACGGCGATGGAGACCAGGGCCATAGGCGCCATAGGGGCTGCAACAGGTCAGTTTGAGCATAACTGTACTAATATTTTCTCCAGATCAGTATAATAAAGGAGTGATGTGCAATACAAAAAAAAAAATGCATCATGATGCATTTCTGAGCTTTTGTCATTGCTGTAGCAGAGATTCAATTTGACATTTTATGGATTACTGCATGTAAACATTTAAAACTTTTGAGAAAATAGCACATTTGCACATCATTGAGACTATTATTAAACTATCAGGAGGATAATAATAAGGATTTGGAGTATGCTTTTTAGCTAGATTCCCATAAATCCTACCAAGTAAAATCATATAGATCAAGGAGCAAGCCAGATAAACAGCCTACTAGTGCCTATTCATTAATTCCCCAAACTGATCCTCTATAATACTCAATGTACAATGAGAATTGTCAGCAACCGTGCAGATTCTTTCATGTTTGGCCAGTAGGTAATCTACATAAATTTTATTATCTAGTGCATCTCTAGCAAGAGATTTTGAAAAAATCTGTTGTGCAGCCATCACTTTTGCAGTAGAATCTTCTCTAGATGTCATTATGTGGGATAAATTTTTAATCATTGCTTCTTTACTCTAAACAAGGGGAAAAAGACTCTAACAATGCCCACCCAGAAAAGCGAAGTTTTTTGGCAGTGTTCTCTTCAGCCCATGATATAGGTTAAGAGGAGTGGACCAATGTTTGCTTTCTGACTATGGAACAAAATAGATCTATGTCTTTCATGAATCAAAATGTAAGGTTGCCCATGTAGAAGGTTGGCTATGAATATGCCATGGGTGTATGCAATATCCTTTCAGTAGTTCTGTTTTTTCTAGAGGCATAAGCTATAAAAACAATTAAGAGAATAAGAGTCTCGTGATGACAGAGAAGTCCTGATCCATGATTATGAGAAACTGTCAGTGTACAGGATGCCATTTGCTTCTGTGAAGACACTTCCCTAATTCACTCTCTAAAGGTTTCCAACATATGTACAGTTCTAACAGTATGGAAGACACCCTGAGTTGTGAGATTACCAATCCAAGGTTCAATGTCCCCCAAATTTGATGTACCCCATTTCCCCGAAAATAAGACATCCTCCAAAAATAAGACCTACTTACAGGAAAGATAAGACATCCCCTGAAAATAAGACCTAGCACATCTTTGGGAGCACACCTTAAAATAAGACACTGTCTTATTTTCGGGGAAAAGGGGTAATATGGGTGGTAAAGGCAATCTTTTTCTAATGCTGATTTTAGAAGATTTAATCTCTGTGTTCCAGATCATGAAGGATGTGATATTCCTCCATCAATGGATCATGAAAAGTTTCTTCTACATGGTGAAAATATGCACTGGCATAATGCATTAAAGCCCTGCAACAATCAATCAAGTCAAAGTTTAGGAGTGGAGAATACATGAGGTTTCCTTATAAGGGGCACAGGCCTTCTAGTGACTGTTTCATAAGGAATCAACTTGTGTTTTCCATTGCAAGTTAATCTGGTTGTCGTCAATCTGTAACAACCTTGATTACAGCAGCCTAGTCAATGCAGTGAGGTTTGTCTGAAGTTGTTTCTATAATATCTTATTCAACTATTTAAATAACTTGCCCAGTGAATTGAGTACTATTATGCTGGAGATTTCTCTAAGAAGTTTCCACGAGGAAAGCATATTTTCTAATAAACTTATAGTTTCTTTTATCGCGTCAGCCTTCTGCATAGGAAAGCTTCTATACAACCAGAAAACATGGAGTGAAAATGACAGTTGAGTGAAATTCCTCTATAAATCTTAAAATGTTCCATTAGGCAGTAGAAATTAATATGAACCCTGTCTGCTCAGGATTATGTGTTTGACAAACCAAGCATTGGTCATGAACTATTTTGACAATTTAGAATAGTCATGACACCAATGTATAAATATATTTTCTATTTTGATCATTGTGTCTCTTTCATAATGAATTATAGAGTGCAGAGCATTCAATAATGGATGCTTTAAGGACTCAGGAAAAACTGGGCAGCCATCAAGTCTCTCCTGGAGTCCACAATTAGCATTGGGTTTATACCCTCTTAATTACCAATTTTGTTTCTCCAATTCAGATACATGGCACTGTTTATTAAATGTGTTATCACAGATAATTTGACTTGGGCCATGGATTTCATTTAAATTGCATATATTAATAATTTCAGTATTGGCTGACTTAGTATGAAAATATTCCAGAGTATTTTCTTGGTATTTAATTAATTCTTGTCCTGCTTGAGTTAGCAGTTTTATAAACCAGTCAGTCTCATCACTGGAGTTCTCGGAATGCATATCCAGTCCAAATAATAATACCTTAAATTTATCAGAAACCTGTATTCAGGAGAGTTTGTCAGGACCCATGAATCTCTTTGAAGATAAAATACTTCAGGATTCTACTTGCTTATAAAGAGCTTTCAGAAAATGCAGCAAATTAATTAACTATGGAAATGACTTTAAATGGCCCTGGGTAAAGAAACAATTGACAAGAAAATTTGGCTATTTTTATAGTCTATACTAATTTACATGAAGCCATAATTATTATTGATGGCTAAGACATACAAGAATTTAAGGAATCTCACAATTTTGGAACATATATTAAAAATGAATTTATCCAAATATGACATAAAGAAGGTTAATAACCATTTTTTATTTGGCAACAGTTCCCATTTAACACATCCAATAAACCTGTTTATGGTCTCTCCTTTAGTTGTTGAAAGAACTCTTTGTAACATCTCAGTTATTTTGAGGTCAAAAAGACTTAATTTTGAATCTGAAATTTGACTTGGGGAAAACTATGACAGGTTTAAAACAATTAAAATAGAATCACAGAACACTATAAACTAATGGCCATTTATTTAGCCAAAATGATAATTTAAAAAATTTTTACAAATAAAAATAGTTATTCTTTTCTAGAGAAGAGACTCAGTTTTCTAAACAAGCAAGACTGCATGAGACAGAATCTGTCTATGCTCTTCCCTGTTTTTTATTTTATTTCATTTTTTGCAGTTTACTCAAAAGGTGACTAATATTTTACAGTCTTTTGCTAATATTCACAAAATTCTTGATCAAAGAGAAAACTAAATTTTACTTTTGTATTAGTGTACTGTTAATGCTAAAACTAACTTAATAAAACTTTATAAAAAATCAATTAGCTTCAGTCAAGAATTCCATAGACATTTTATAATCTCATAATTTTTTTCTATGCTTCTTATCAACTTTCTATGTTTATTTATTTTTATTTTTATTCTTTCAATTTGAAACAAATTTTTTTTTTTTTTTTTGTAGAGACAAAGTCTCACTTTATGGCCCTCTGTAGAGTGCCATGGCCCCACACAGCTCACAGCAACCTCCAACTCCTGGGCTCAAGCGATTCTCCTGCTTCAGCCTCCAGAGTAGCTGGGACTACAGGCGCCCGCCACAACGCCTGGCCATTTCTTGGCTGCAGTTTGGCCGGGGCCGGGTTTGAACCCATCACCCTCGGTACATGGGGCCAGCGCCCTACGGACTGAGCCACAGGTGCCGCCCCTCAATTTGAAACAAATTTTAAGTACATTCTGAAGTGGACAAAAATATTTTTTCTAAACACACATGTTTATGCCTTTACAACTTTCCTCACCAAAACTTATCTTGATTTATTAATATATTCTGTATATAAACTTTTTTCTCCTACTATGTATAACTAATAGTTTTAAATACATATATTAACTATAATTTTAACTCTTAGTAGCCCTAATTTCTAGTGGAAACATAGAAGTAAGTAGTTTTGAACTGTTTTATATCAGTAGTTATAAATAAAAAGCATTTAATTTTTAGACCTATGTTCTCTCAATGTTTTTATTTATTAACAAATATAAATATATTAATTTTATATTATATAAAATAAGGTGTCAAAATATAGAAACTTAAACATGTATTTAATAGCTTTTTGTAGTATTTTAACTTAGAAATTACTCAAATGTTGTATTATTATTATTTAATTAAAAATAGCATGGCTTTAAGATTTTATGGTGTGTATCTATTTAAATAACTTTATTTTTAATTTATTAGCCAAGGATTGAGAGTATACATAAAGAACAAGTTATGACATGATGGCTGGTAAAACCACCTTGAAAAAGGGTAAGATTTGTAAAACAACTTTCTGTGACTAAGTCTTTTCTCTCCTTTGGGTACACAGAGGCAGATAGTGTTACAAAAAGAGTTATTTAATGGCTGAAATTTCCTTTTATAAAAGGGCTTAAAAATACACAGCTAAGTGGCAGAAAAATGGATTTGCAGACTAAGTTTACTAAGCAATGTTTTAAAATAGGTCACTGTTTCTTAACCAAAATTACTGAATTCAGGTTGTAGCACATTAATAAATAGGAAAATGAAATCATTTTATATGCCTAAAGTTAGCATGGATAATGTAAAAAATAGTAAACCTACTTGTCCTGAGTGCGTACACTTTATAGAACTTTATTCAGAATAGTTTTCTTTTTACCTTTAGAGTGGCATGAAACCTAAGCCAAAAAATAGCAGTTTTAATTTTTGTCATCAATTAATTACTTAAACTCTTTATTTGCCTTTTATAAAGAGTCTTTTAAGAGACAATAAAAAAAGTGAAAATTATTTTAGAAGTTTTTGCACATCAATAGGCCTCCCCACATGCACTTCTTAAATTGTAGTGTTATTCATTTGGAATATTCTACTGTAATTTTAAATTAACTTAGTAATATTTTATCATCTTTACTTTCAGTAAGATTTGAAGGATTTTCTGCTTCAGAGGTCAAATACATGTATGTGTGTGTATGCCAGAGAGTGTGTATACATGTGTGTAGCTGCAAGGTGGAGTACTAAGTTTTTTTTTTTTTTTTAATTAAGAATTTTATTGTTATATTGGATTTGGCTCTTAGATCCCCTTGATTAAATAAGGAATTTTTTTTCCTACTTTAGAACACAGGAAAAAGAACCAAAGATGATGGAACACAAAAGTTTCCTTGAATGCCAAAGTTTGCTTCCGCTGCAGTATTGGAGTATTGCTGCAAGTTTCTGTCTAAACCAGTTGGAGACATAAGGTCTCCAACTGGATCCAAACCTATCAATTATCAGATCTAATTCAATTCTGGACCCAGGCCAGTTTCTGCTGTGACTTTTGAACCCAAACAGATCAAAAATTTGCTCAAACACACACAGATACTGCAAAACGAAAACCCATGGAGCTTCAGAGTGTGAGAGAGAATTTATCTGCAATTCTCAGATGGTGCAAGAGAGCAACAAACACACAAGCCCAGTATGTCTCTTGCTTGCTTTGTTACTGAATGCTTCTAGAGGTCACTGGAAGTTTTAATTCAGATCCCACTTATGACACCATCTGTTAAAAGGAAAACTTTAACCATATTTGACAGCATTTAATTGACCAAGCAACAATTCACAAAAAGGGCAGCCCTCTGAACCAGAATAAGTTCAGAGCAACTCTTGCACTACCACATGGTTGGAAAGAATTTAGGGATGGAAGAAGGAAAATGATGTACAGAAAATGGAAATAAAGTAGAAAAACAGCTAGATTGGGATAAGGGTATGTTACAATGTGTTTACATATCCAGTTAGATTTCAGTTTAAAAATGTATTGAGATAACTTTATGACGAATTTAAAATACATAAGGAGTCTTATTGAAGCTAAACTTAATTTAAAATGGATCACTCCCTCATAGTAACAAAAGACAATATATTTAAACTAAGACGGTGCATATAAAATTCATATATCATTACTGAATTTTAGAATAAGGAAGAGGCTTCACTAGCCTTTGTTGATTTATTTTGATCCAATTGTTAATTAAGGTTGTTGTTTCCTTTGTTTAAAAGTTTCCAGTTTCTCAAGTTATTTACTAAACTCTTTCATACAACCAGTACTTGTTTTGTGAGTTAGTTAGTCTAGTAAGGGGATAAAAATCACATATAGAAATTAGAGATCAGGACAAAAAAAGCATGAAAAGCATCAACTTGAATTCTAAAAAGTAAAAGAATATCTTATGCATTTATGAAGAGCTTTGGTCACTTAGAAAGGATGGGGGATGATAAAAATGGTGATCTTACCTTTCAAAAAAAAAACTAAGAAATAAAAATGTATTTGAAACTTAAGCATTATAATGTCTAATACAATTCTATGTATCATAGTAATGTAGATAATGAAATTCAGGCTGTATGATTAAGAAAGTCAATTCTATACACGATATTTGACAGAAATTTCCATTTAATCCTTCTCTTAAACAAAAAAGAAAATTGAGCTTCTGAGATTATTCAAGCATAGTCATACCAAAATTAAGTTAGGTAGCTAAATCCACTATTTACAATTGTAAAACTAGGATTTTGGGTAATGGCACAAACAGAAATCAGTGTGCCATCTTAACCCAGGCTTCTATTTCCCTTTGTCAATAGGATTAGTGATGGGAGGCATGAGAAGTGAAGGAGGATAGCATGTTTATAATGTATGTACCAGGTTTGGTATTGAGGGGCATAGCTGAAGAAGTAAGTGAATCTGGTAACATTATAAAATGAAATTAAGAAAGAGAGAAAGAAAAAATTTATTTTACTTTCTAAGGAATGTGAAGTATAAGGCTTAATTGATCTCCAAACTTCCTTTTAGCTTAAGAATTACATTATTTTATAATCTTGTAAATTTGTGGTGTGTGTGCAAGTATGATCACATTTTTTGGTGGGAAAAGGTTGATAAATAAATTCACATCAATTTGAAAGATTTTAAGATTCTACAACATTTTTGAATTTCTAAATATTCCATAGTCCCTGTGATAAATTTTGGAGACCATTGGAGACATAGTCATTTTGAAAAATGTAAATTTTATTATGAAGAAAATTAAGAGAAATACAAAAATATTTAGTAGCCTGGTATCTTAGAATGTGCAGGTGTTGAAGTTTTAAATATCTTGGGTCAAATTTTGGTTTTCATTGACAGCCATGTGTGCTTTAAGCAGGCTTTTTAATAGTTAATGATACTAAGTTCATAACACAATTTGAGGGTTAAATGAGATACTTCATATAATGCTTTTTGTTTAATACTTAACTTTTTGTAGCTGTCAAAGGATGAGACCACCCTTTAATATCTAAAATTTAAAAGAAAAGAGAGTGCACTGTTTCCTAAGAGAGAAATACACTGCTTAGGTCCAATCTTTCTGAATGGTGTAGAGTGTTGATATTATACCATGTTTTAGGGAAGGGTAGAGTTCTAGCTTGGTGAATTTTCAAGAGATTGAGGGGATGATGTAATCTGTAAAAGAGTTTTTGTTCTGGAGACTGTGGTGTACTGGTAGTATATTTATTCAAGTGAGTGATGGATAATGGGCTGACTTTCAGAAGTGATGAGCTGCTGCAGGCTGCTTCATTGATACTACTTGCCTTTATTCAGTGAACAGGTTTAAAACTCATACTAGTGGCTGCTCATTGGGAGCCATAGAACAATCAATCTTTTCATAAGTTTCTGAGAATATTGTTAATTTTATGAGGGTCTCTCAAATTAGAGATGGAGCAATAATTTTATTGCTAAGAGTAATCTCCATACATTTCTTTTTTTCTCCTAACTTTAGTGAGATATAACTGACAAATAAAAATTACATATATTAAGATGTACATAGGATTATTTAATATACACCATGAAGTTATTACTGCATCTATCACTTTGCATTGTTAATTAACACATCTATCACTTCGCATTGCTATATTGTTGTGTCGGGGTGTGTGTGATGAGAACATTTAAGACCTTTTCTTAGCAAATTTCAGTGTACAATACCTTATTAACAATAGTCAGCATGCTGTGTGCTAAATACCCAGAATTTATTCAGCTTATGACTGAAATTTTGTCTTTGGCCAACATCTTTCTGTTTAACAGATCTTCTACCCCAAGTCAACCACCCTTCTACTATGAATTTGAATTTTTTAGATTTCACAAAGAAATGTGATCATACAGTGTTTGTCTTTCTATCACAGGCCCATTTTGCTTAGCATAATGTCATCCATGTTCCTCTGTGGGGTTGCAAAGGAAATTTTCCTTCTTTATTATAGGTGAATAATAAACACACACATATTTACATACACACAAACGTAGTTTCGTCCTTTCTGATTTAAGTGCATCTTTTTTTCTTTCTCTTGATTAATCATTCTGGCCATGACATCCAATACTATGTGGAAAAGAAGTTGACAAAGCAGATATGTTTGTATTGTGTATCTGTATATAGATATAGATGTAGATATAGATATAAATATGCATATATGCATACATACAATGGCATATACACAATTGTGATATATTTAGTGTATGCATATTAAAATTTATTTATTCATTTATCTGTCAATGAGCAGTTGTCTTGCTTTCATATCTCGATTATTGCAAATAATGCTTCAATGAACATGGAAGTGCAGATGTCTCTTTCAGAAACTTATTTCATTTCCTTAAGATATATATCCAGAAACAGACTTGTTGGATCATATGGTAGTTCTATCTTTTAAGTTTTAAGGAAGCCCTATACTGTTTTCTATAATGACTGTACCAATTTGCATTCCTACTGAGAGCATATCAGGATTTCCTTTTCTTCAAACTCTTACCAACACTTGTTACGTCTTGCCTTTTTATTAACTGCCAGTCTAACAGGAATGAGGGGTTATCTCATTATGGCTTTGACTTGCATTTCCCTGATGGTGAGTCATGCTGAACACTTTCTTCTAAACCTGATAATCATTTCTCTGTCTTCTTTGGCTATGGTTTCTTTGGCAAAAATGTTTATTTAACTTTGTTGTTCCTTTATATAATTGGATTTTTTTTTGCTATTGAATATATGAGTTTCTTATATATTTTGTATGTTAATCCTTCACCAGATATGTGATTTTCAGATATTTTTTCTCATTGCATCATTCCAAAGCTTGTGTCCTTTTTTTCTCTGGACCATTTCCCATTTCCTTTGCTGTGCTGCAGCTTTCTAGTATAATGTAGTCCCACTCATTTATTCTTGCTGTCTTACCTGTAGGGGTGGTATCCTTTTCCCTCCAAAGGTTATTTCTAAAACCAATATCATAGAGGTTTTTCTTTATGTTTTCCTCTGGGTTTCAGGTATTACATTAAGTCTTTACTTCAGTGCTTTTTTTTTTTTTTTTGTATATAAAAGACCATTGTCCGATTCCACTTTTTTATGTATGGATATGTAGTTTACACAAAACCATTTATTGAAGAGTCTGTCTTTTCCAAGTTGTTTATTCATGGATTGGGGAAATCAGAAGATAAGAATATAGCAAGTTTCAAATTCTGGACTTTCTGCCTCTTTTTGTAATGTGGGAACAAGATATATTTGGGTATGTCACATGTGTAAACTTCCTTGTGCCACTCCTGGCAATGTTTATCTTATATGGTCCTAATTTATATGGCTTCTGTTTCTACCAAAAGTTATAATAGTAATGATGATTACCTCTTTTTTATTGATTTGATGATTACCACACTTACCAGTCCTTAACAAACCGATTATTAAAACATGCATACACACACACATATATTTTCCCCTCTCTTTCTCTATGTCTCACAAACTCACACACACACAATGAAACAGATATTTTAACATCTATTTTATATGTGAGAATACTAAAGCTTAGGAAGTAAATATAAATTGTATCAAGATCATACAAAGTGTAAGTGACAGAGCTTAGCTTCCAATATAGTACTCTGGATCCAAAGCCCATATGAAGCTTTCCTGATAACTTAAGTCATCATCAATTTCTGTGTTTCCTGAGATACAAAAATGCCTTATGAGCATTCTTAAATATGAAAAAATTATGCAGAATTCTTTCTCTCCCTCTCTGTACCTGACTTCTTCCTCCTGTAGGCTCTGTTTGAATGAACACTTCTATCATACCACTGGCTACCGAAACCAGCAAGATGAGACTCCACCTGATACACTGTGTCTCTTCAGACTCAGCTATCCGAGGTGTCTCCAAGACCTGCAGATATCACTGCATAAGATGTCATGCATTTCTCTCATGTGTGCTATAGTCTTTCTGTCCTCACTCCCATGGTCTTTGTTCAAACGTACAACTTTACTGACCTGTCTTAATTCAGCAGTCTCTCAGCCTGCCTTCCAAACCCTACCTACACTTATTTAAATGATTCTCCCTGTTTATCTAGTTTAATTAACTGCTCTATTCAGAGTCCTTCAGTACCCACTGCCAGTTCCCACCCCAGTTACACAACTAAGAAAAAGTCTAAAATTCTTATCCTTGGCTTAGCACACAGAACATGTTGTGGTTTTCTCTCTGTAGGCCTCTAACAATACACAAAGGTAAAGAAGGCAGCCAGCACTAAAATCCATAGTTTCCTGCTCTTAGGGTAGAACTTTCAGTTTGAATGATGATAGTAAAAGATTTCACCAAAGAAAAAAATGTTACTATGCAAGCAACTGTATTAACATCAGTAATACTGCTAACAACCTTTCCAGTCTAAAAACAATCTATAAATAGAAAATAATACAATAGAACTTCTGTAAGTTGACCCCCCAAAGGACTTTAACAACAAGTCAACATCCGGAGATAGCCAGCATAAGGAACCAGGCTTACAGTACCCTACTGATATGTACATGTGCTCCATGTCCAATCTGTGAAAATTAGATCAATGTAAGCAGATGGCCAACAGAGGGAGGTGGTCAACTATGGATGTTCTACTGTATATATTAGCCATTTTCATTGAAACAATCATCATAACGACTATTATTTTGTGATTACTTACTATTGCCAGGCATGATGGAAACAACTTTGCGCGCTGTATCTCATTTAATTTTGGATGGAAGCATATAAACAGCTACCACTTGTAGGTTAAGAAACAGACTTAGAGAAATTATGCTACGTATACACAAATAACTAAAAAGGAAGCAGGCGTGCGTCTGTGTCTTAACTACTGGGGCGTAGTGTTAACTGACTTTGGGAATGAGAGAATAGGGAGGGAAACAGTTAAAATCTGGTAAAAGATAAACCCAACTGGTATTTTTTCAAAGTTACAAATGATCAGTAAAATAAAATGAATTCTCATGTAACCTTCTTTTCTAGTTTCCTGAATGGTCAAGTTTACATTTCTAATTTTCTGAGTATCCCACGTTTTCCCAAAATAAATTTGACAAAAAAGAAAATGACATAAATTATTTATACAGAATTTAACATCAAATAAATAATAAGCTTTTTATTTTTGTGTTTATTAAAATTATTGAGCGCTTGTGTGTGTGTGTGTGTGTGTGTGTGGTAGAGATCTCCCCGAGGTATTTATCAAACCTATCTGTGGTCTGCTTTTTTGATTTTTTTTTAAATACTTGTAACTAAAAAAATTGTTAATTTAATGGTAGCGTTCATGAATCCAAGTGAGTAGTTTGACACATAATATTTTCTTACCTTAATTTCAATTGATAAGTTCTAAGAAGAGATTTTAAATTAATCTTTGACATGTAGATTAAATTTTCTCATTTTAAGAAGAAATGGTGATGCAAAGCCATTCTTCCTTCTGATACCTAATAATCTTCTCTCATCTGAATGAAATTAATTGTCTTGGACACCTACACTCAAAAGATGTGTGCACCGTCTAAAATAAAGGAAAGTAATAAATTTCTTTTCACCACTTTCTAATTCATGTTTCTTGTCATTGATCACTTTCCCTGGGGTTTGAGTGAATTTAAATTTATCTAATACTTGGAATTTTTTTTTTCTAGTTAAAGTAAGTGCTGGCATGGACCTTGGTAGCTCTTTGGATATAAGTTTATTGAAGGCAAAAAACTTGTGAAAACTCTGCCTCTCTACATTATTTGAAGCCAGGAGCTATTTAAAGAGTCATTGGGTGAATTTGATGAAAATTCTTCCGAGAATGTTCTTCACAATATTAAGATTAAAGGCAACATTGAAAACTTCACATTGACCCTTCACATTGAATAAGTGCTTTGCTTTGCTTAAAAGACTTAGGAAGGGTTCCTGAAAAAAAAAAGTTGTAAACTATAGAAAACCCTGCTGAGGGGAAACTATCCTAATACAAAAAGAAATAGATATAGTCAGTGGTTATAGTTTCTTTTTTATGTCCCTCTCCTATTATGTCTTACTATTTTATCATTATTCTTTTTTTCCAAAATGTGGAAACAGCCTAAATGCCCACCAACCCAGGAATGGATTAACAAGCTGTGGTATATGTATAACATGGAAAACTATTCAGCCATTAAAAAAAATGGAGACTTTACATCCTTCGTATTAACCTGGATGGAAGTGGAAGACATTATTCTTAGTAAAGCATCACAAGAATGGAGAAGCATGAATCTTATGTACTCAATTTTGATATGAGGACAATTAATGACAATTAAGGTTATGGGGGGGGAAGCAGAAAGAGGGACGGAGGGAGGGGAGTGGGGCCTTGGTGTGTGTCACACTTTATGGGGCA
This sequence comes from Nycticebus coucang, assembly GCF_027406575.1. Classification (NCBI taxonomy): domain Eukaryota; kingdom Metazoa; phylum Chordata; class Mammalia; order Primates; family Lorisidae; genus Nycticebus; species Nycticebus coucang. The sequence goes on from NC_069798.1 coordinate 38,879,944, forward strand.
AGACATGATTGCAAGAGGGACTTTACCTAACAATTGCATCAGTGTAACCTGGCTTATTGTACCCTCAATGAATCCCCAACAATAAAAATAAATAAATAAATAAATAAATAAATAAAGTTAATTACAGCAATGTCTATATACTCAGTGCACAGAGTTATGAACTATTCATATCTTTAAACAATATTCCGAATCTTACAGGGATACAAATGTTTGGGTCAGAGTTGCTTTTGTATAGTTGGAGTCAAAGTTATAAGTGTGCCCCTCGCCCAGATAGTGTGCACTGTTACCCCTCAGGTATGAACGTACCCATTCTTTCCTTCCCTCTCCCACCTGCTTTCTTTCCACTGAGTTTTAATACTAAATGCACAAATAGGGGGTGATAGATTTATTCCAATTTAATAGTGAGTTCTTATGGTTTTTGCTTTTTCACTCTTATGAAACTTTGCTTAGAAGAATAGCCTTCAGTCTTCTACAGGTTGCTAGCCAGTTCACCCAGCACCATTTGTTAAATAGGGAATCTTTTCCCCACTGAATGTTTTTAATTGGCTTGTCAAAGATTAAATAACGGTAAGTAGCTGGATTCATCTCTTGGTTCTCTATTCTGTTCCAGACATCTACTTCTCTGTTTTTGTGCCAGTACCATGCTGTTTTTATCACTATCGATTTATAGTCTAGTCTAAGGTCTGGTAGCGTGATTCCTCCTGCTTTGTTTTTATTTTTGAGTAATGTCTTGGCTGTTCGAGGTTTTTTCTGATTCCATATAAAACGAAGAATTATTTTTTCAAGATCTTTAAAGTATGACAGTGGAGCTTTAATGGGGATTGCGTTGAAATTATATATTGCTTTGGGTAGTATGGACCCACACCTCTCACCATTAACCAAGATAGACTCTCACTGGATTAAAGATTTAAACCTAAGACATGAAACTATAAAAATACTAGAAGAGAGTGCAGGGAAAACCCTTGAAGAAATTGGGTTGGGTGAGTTTTTTATGAGAAGGAACCCCCGGGCAATTGAAGCTGCTTCAAAAATACACTATTGGGACTTGATCAAACTAAAAAGCTTCTGCACAGCCAAGAACACAGTAAGTAAAGCAAGCAAACAACCCTCAGAATGGGAGAAGATATTTGCAGGTTATGTCTCTGACAAAGGTTTAATAACCAGAATCCACAGAGAACTCAAACGCATTAGCAAGAATAGAACAAGGGATCCCATTGCAGGCTGGGCAAGGGACTTGAAGAGAAACTTCTCTGAAGAAGACAGGCGCGCGGCCTTCAGACATATGAAAAAATGCTCATCATCTTTAATCATCAGAGAAATGCAAATCAAAACTACTTTGAGATACCATCTAACTCCAGTGAGACTAGCCTATATCACAAAATCACAAGACCAGAGATGTTGGTGCGGATGTGGAGAAAAGGGAACACTTTTGCACTGCTGGTGGGAATGCAAATTAATACATTCCTTTTGGAAAGAGATATGGAGAACACTTAGAGATCTAAAAATAGATCTGCCATTCAATCCTGTAATCCCCCTACTGGGCATATATCCAGAAGACCAAAAATCACACCATAACAAAGATATTTGTGTCAGAATATTTATTGCAGCCCTATTCATAATTGCTAAGTCATGGAAAAAGCCCAAGTGCCCATCGATCCATGAATGGATCAATAAATTGTAGTGTATGTACACCATGGAATATTATGCAGCCTTAAAGAAAGATGGAGACTTTACCTCTTTCATGTTTACATGGATGGAGCTGGAACATATTCTTCTTAGTAAAGTGTCTCAAGAATGGAAGAAAAGGTACCCAATGTACTCACCCTTATTATGAAACTAATATAGGACCTTCACATGAAGGCTATACCCCAGTTATAACCTAAGAATAGGGAGAAAGGGGAAAGGGAGGGGAGGGAGGGGGAAGGAGGGGGATTAATGGGATTACACCTGCGGTGCATCTTACAAGGGTATATGTGAATCCTAGTAAATGTGGAATGTAAAGGTCTTAGCAAAATAACTAAGAAAATGCTACAAAAGCTATGTTAACTAATGTGATGAAAATGTGTCAAACGATCTGTGAACCAAGTGTATGGTGCCCCACGATCATACTAATGTACACAGCTATGGTTTAATAAAAAAAAATTAAATAAAATAAAAAAAAGAAGAATAGCCTTCAGTTACATACAGGTTGTTATGTTCACCTTATTTTTATGGCTGAATAATACTTCATGGTACACATATCCCATATTTTATTAAGCCACTCATATATTGATGGGCACTGGGGTTGGTTCCACACTTTTGTGATTAGGAATTAATATATATTAATATCTTGAAGTTTTCATTTTTTTGATAAGAAGATATTCCATGTACAGTACAGATATTCCATGAGACAGCACATGAGAATTACTTCAAATAATGTAAATATAATGCAAGAGAGGAAAGTGGGTAGGAGTATAGTGGTAACAAATTAACCAGGACTTAATAATTGTTGATTCTGGGGTGATGTATACATAACTATGCCATGTACTTTTAAAAAAGAATTTCACAAAGAAATAAAAAATTATTATGTAAATAGCTTCCTATCTTTACTCTCCTGTTAAATATATCTTTCTGCATTTTAAACAATGACCCTATGTAATTGAACCACAGATAATTTGTGGGAAAATAAAAATCACAAATATGCCTTCATTTTATACTTCAGTCTTACATTATCTCTCCCTTCCACTTCCCAGTAGCACAGATATAATTTTATTTTAATGTCAGTCCCTATTTTTTTATGTTTTATTATACAGGCTGGGGCTCAGAAAACAATACCCAAAATTGAAGGCCTGTGAAGCAGCCTCAGAAGCATAGCCTCCTTTTGATCTTCTCCTCCTTCCAGTTTTACATCTTTTCCACCCCAAGGCAAGCCATAGAAACTAGAATCTCTCTTTCCTAAAGCCAGTCATAAAACTTACAAAATGTTACTCTCACTTTCCCCTACTGGTTCTGTGTAAGAATTGGCCATAAAGAAATTCTATGACCTACCTACCTATCTTGTTAGATTGTAGGTCCTAATATCCCCATTACAGAGGGGCCTGCCCCACATCCAGAAGGAAAGAATGTGTGTAGAGAAGCCAAGAAGGATACGAATAGACAGATGTTTCGGGTTTCCCTACTCAATCTGTTAGTATTAATTAAAGCAGAGGTAAGGGACATTTTCATGTTGGAAGGCCGAATTAATTTACCTATAATCAAATAAGGTCACATTCCAGAAACTCTGCTTTTTGTTGGAAAACATTTGAATATTTGGTTAAGGCACAGAGGTCTGCAGTTTATGTTGATCCTCTAGGTGGGTATCAGTCATTGTGACCATAAGAGAGTCTTAATTTGGGTTAAGTAGAAGGTAGATTCAACATCAATAAGCGGTTGAAAACAAGAAAGCATTTTTCAGGCATGTTGACAAAGGTATGGGTATTCTACTGCATTTTTTGATGTTTCTTTTGCTCTTTCTTAGTATCAATGACTTGGGAGACTGAGGCAAGAGAACCACTTAAGCCCAACAGTTTGAGCTTGCTGTGAGCTGTGATGCCATGGCACTCTACCAAGGCCAACAAAGTGAGACTCTGTCTCCAAAAAAAGGAAAAAAAAAGTTATCTATTTTTTTTTTGTAAAAAAGTGATTTATGAATGTTGATTTTGTAACCTGAGACCCTGCTGTATTCCTTGATCACTTCTTTTTTTTTGTAGAGACAGAGTCTCACTTTATCACCCTTGGTATAGTGCCATGGCATCATACAGCTCACAGCAACCTCCAACTCCTGGGCTTAAGCATTTCTCTTGCCTCAGCCTCCCTAGTAGCTGGGACTACAGGCGCCTGCCACAACACCCAGCTATTTTTTGGTTGCAGTTCAGCCGGGGCCAGGTTTGAACCCACCACCCTCGGTATATGGGGCTGGCGCCTTACCGACTGAGTCACAGGCGCCGCCCAAAAGTTATCTATTAAAAGCGCCATTGATTCCTTCCATAGTTCTTTAGGTGTCTTGGTGACATCAACTAGATGAGGCTGAAATGCTAATTTTGGTGTGATGTCATGATTCTGTCAGTGAAACTTACTTTGCATTCTCCAATTAATAGGTCTATAACAGCTTCATATTCTTCAAATGATTTGCATAAAATACCCTGCTTGCCAATCACTTTTGCTAATTGGGGAAAATATTCATCCAAAATTTCCTTCTGAAGAATTGTTTTGAAAAAAGATAGCTTTTTTGAAATGATCAGATTTTTTGGCCACATATCGTATGTAGATTTAGTTTTGCCTTGCAAAGAAATATTTAAATTATTTCGATTTGACAAGAAATTACACAGAAATACTACATTCCTACAGAAATCTACTTTAAACATTTCACACTGCTGATTCCTTTCTTCATAAAATTTAACTGTTTGTTTTTATACAGATGGAATTTTGGCTAACATCTGTCCCTGCAAGAGCCAACACACTTTAGAATGACAGGTGAATCCACACTGAATTTTTCACTTTTATCTTTAACATGCTATGAAACTGATGATGCTGTCTTGCATTTACAGGAATATAGTTATCAATACTTACAACATGTTGCAAAATGTCACCTCAAATAGTAGCTTTAGAAGTACTTCAAGTCACAATGAAAGGAACAAGAGCCTCTGGATCTGTTAATACTTCCTTTCATCTGCAATAAATCCTTCATGTTTTCCTGTCATGGAAAGTGCACCATCTATACATGCACACATTAATTCTACCAAAATTCAGTCATTCCTTATAACATTTATTTTTACATTATTGAAGATATCTATTCCCTGTGCTTTATTTGTAGGAGTGCCCAAACCGAGAAACTTGTTCTGGCAAAGAAAATCTTATGTTATAATGTGAATGGAATATGAAAGCTGCAGTGAGTCAGTCGTATCAGTTGATTCAACCAAAGTGATTGAATAATATGTATTTTTCTTTTGAAGTATTGTGTGAAGTTGTTCTTCAAAGTCTAAACCTAGGGTGGTGCCTATGGCTCAGTGAGTAGGGTGCTGGCCCCATATACTGAGGGTGGCGGGTTCGAACCTGGCCCTGGTCAAACTGCAACAAAAAAATAGCTGGGCATTGTGGTGGTCACCTGTAGTCCCAGCTACTCAGGAGGCTGAGGCAAGAGAATCGCCTAAGCCCAGGAGTTAGAGGTTGCTGTGAGCTGTATGATGCCATGGCACTCTACCGATGGTGATAAAGTGAAACTCTGTCTCTACCAAAAAAAATGAAAAATAAAGTCTAAGCCTAATTTATGGTAGTTATGGGTTGCAGTTCTCCTTAAAAGAGGGAGTTGTTTGTACTTTGAAATGTTATTTGGGCCTAAACATTCTACAACACTGAGAATGCATTTTTTCACAATTTCTGCATCATTGAAAGGCTTCCTTTTTTTTCTGAGTGTATAAACTGTGTATTTGGTAATTTGCGCCAATGGCATTATTTCTAGGTCTTGCTGTTGCTTGAAGGGATTGTCTTTGCTATTGCTTTTTATTTTTTTAATTTTTGCAGTAGAACTTTTTGCTTCTCTTCCCATAATTTAAAGCGTTTATGGTTCTTATGAATGTGATAATACTGATGAGCAATGAACTTTTTTCATGTTGATATTGCAGTATCACAAAGCAAAAAAAATTGCCTTATCTTTAGCAGAAATGAGATAATATTGCAATTCCCAATCATCATTAAAACAATCTCTTTTCTTTCTTCAGCCTTCTCCTGGTTTTCTGTGACATGATGGGCTGTTAAGCTGATAGAATTTAAAAATACTTTTCTGATGTGCAACCTTTCACAAATTCCACTTCAAACAGAAATACAGTGGACCACTGCCAAAAGCTGATAACAGTCTGGCTTTCAACCCCCATAAACTCTAGCCATCCAGGCTTGTACGATAGTGGTATCAGTCAGTTGAGAGAAGTAAGAAGTAAATTATGAGCATAGCAGTGGTCAATTTAGCCCTTATGGGTTAAATAAATATTATGGCTCACTAATATTTTAATTGTGCTGGATAATTTGGCAGCATTACTTCATTTATTCTTTTTTTAAATTTTAAATACATTCATTTTCTAAATAAAATAAAAATATAAAAAATGAACAAAAATGAAGTAATAAAAATAAAGAGATTTGTTTGGTAGAATTTGAATTCATTCAAATGCCACACTGAACAATCTAGAAGGCCTCATGTGGCCTAAAGGCTGCAGGTTTCCCACCCTTGGGTAATTCCTTACATTTATTTATTTATTTTTTTTCCAAAAATTAGCTTTTATTCCAGAGGTCTTCATACTTTCATTAGGAATCCAGATATAATATATTTTATATTATAGAGAGTTCATTCAGTGACAAGTAAAGGAAGAATTTGGAGAATAACTAAATTGAGACAGAAAGAAAGGTAATCAGATGCGAGTGTGGAAGTTTAAGCAATGTGAAGAGAAAATAAGCTTGTTTGGGTTACTGGATGTGAAGAATGAAAGAGTCAAAGGAATACATAAGGGCTCAGATATTTGGGGGAAAGTTAAACTTTATAATTAAAAATATGTTTGTTGGAATTAGAAGAACATTCGATTGGGGGTGTGTAAAGGAGTTTGGGTGCACTTCATATAAAGAAGGCTCTTAATGTGTAAACTTCATGAGATCACTGACTTTGTCTTATTCACCATAGTATTCTCAGCTTGCAGTTTGTCACACAGCTTTCAAACATTTTGTGAATGAAAGAAAGACATAAGGAGGAAGAAAAGAGGGAAGGAAAAAGAGCATGGATGGAAACAGACATAGAGAGATAGAAGGAGAGGGGAGGGGAAAGAGAGAGAGATATTTTGAGGTGGGAGTAGAAATGGAAATTTAAAAGAGAGAAAAATAATGGTCAGAATATCTCAAAAAATAGTTCCTTTTCCAGTAACAAAACTTATTTCTTCTTAAATAGTTTTATCCTTGCTACACGGATCACATTGTTCATTTCATTTTCATTTGAGTTGTTTAATATGAACATAATGTGAAAAGGAAATTTAGAGTCTTAATGATTGTGAAAATTCTAATAAAAGGGAAGTATAATCATTCAATGAATATTTATTTTTTCAGGTTAGTAAGTATAATGATAACAATTTTTCGCATTGCAATAAAGTAAGAAATGAGAACGGGTTATTGCTTTTACAGCCTGACGTTTATTTCACTTCATTGAGAGACTTTTACATTATTGCATTTAAGAAACAATTACTTTAGTATCAGATTGTCATTTTAATAAGATACAGTCATCATAATACTAAGACAGTTAAATTATAATTTTAAGGCAGGAAATCACAAATTTAAATAAGTCTATGTCCTTATAGCTGTAGGAGGATATAGAATATAAGAGGTTTCTTTTGTCATCCCCTCACTTTCAAGTGAAATAAACTGTATTTCATTACTGAAAGGCAAAACTCTGTTCTATTGTATTCCATGGCATTGAGATTTTCCTTTCTCTTTGCCTATAAATTTATGAACACCAGGTCCTAAGTATCAGATAGATCTTTTGTTTGTATAATGAGCTGTGTCCAAAAACTTTGATATGCAACATCTTCCCAGGCCAGTGATGGAAAGAAAGGCAGTAGGGCACCCAGCCAGAGAATGAAAGCATGGGTAAGGCAGGAGTCATTGTAATCATAGTTTGACACGGCTGTGGCTAGAAATGATTAGTACAGAAACTGTCACTACAATTACATTTTAATCTCCATCATGTGGAGTGTTTGTGATTTCATTATAGTGAGAAAGGTGAAGAGAATAAATATAACATTTCTACCTGCTAGAAAACCAAGTTTTCAGAAAGTTAGAGTCAAACTCCAAAATGCAACTCCAAATACAATTCCAAAAGCAGGGGATATTTATCCTTTATCCGATTCTATTATATTGTAAAATAAAGTCAAAAAAGGAAGAAGTAAATGTTCAAAAACATACTACATACAAGCTTCTCTACTAAAATACTTATATGGGTTACCTGATTTTTCATTTAATCTTCAAAATATGACATTATGTCCATATTGATTTCTTAGGTTTGCTGGAATAAATTACCATAAATTTGATGGTTTAAAACAATAGAAAATTATTGTCTCACTGGTTTGGGGAGCACTAAATCTGAAGTCGAGTCAGTAGGGCCACTCTCTTCTGAGGGCTCTGAGCAAGAATGCCTTCTCGCCTCCTCCAGCTTCTGGTGGCTGCATATGTACTTTGGCGTAGACTTTCATGACTCCAATCCCTGCTCTGCTCCATCCCCACATGGTTTCACCCTCTATGGCTTTCTAGTTCTTCTTCTCTTGTCCTATGATGATTTTCCATTGAATTTAGGGCCCACCTTATTCCACAATAATCTTTTTTTTATTAAATCATAGCTGTGTACATTAGTATGATCATGGGGCACCATACACTTGGTTCATAGACCGTTTGACACATTTTCATCACACTAGTTAACATAGCTTTCCTGGCATTTTCTTAGTTATTTTGCTAAGACCTTTACATTCCACATTTATTAGGATACACATATACCCTTGTAAGATGCACCGCAGGTGTAATCCCATTAATCCCCCTCCCTCCACCAACCTCCCCCACCTTTCCCCCTTCTCCCTATTCTTAGGTTGTAACTGGGTTATAGCTTTCATGTGAAGGTCCTACATTAGTTTCATAATAAGGGTGAGTACATTGGGTACCTTTTCTTCCATTCTTGAGACACTTTACTAAGAAGAATATGTTCCAGCTCCATCCATGTAAACATGAAAGAGGTAAAGTTTCCATCTTTTTTTAAGGCTGCATAATATTCAGTGTGTACATATACCACAATTTATTAATCCATTCGTGGATCGATAGGCACTTGGGCTTTTTCCATGACTTAGCAATTATGAATTGGGCTGCAATAAACATTCTGGTACAAATATCTTTGTTATGATGTGATTTTTTGGTCTTCTGGGTATATGCCCAGTAGAGGGATTACAGGATTGAATGGCAGATCTATTTCTAGATCTCTAAGTGTTCTCCAAACATATTTCCAAAAGGAATGTATTAATTTGCATTTCCACCAGCAGTGCAAAAGTGTTCCCTTTTCTCCACATCCACGCCAACATCTCTGGTCTTGTGATTTTGTGATGTAGGCTAGTCTCACTGGAGTTAGATGATATCTCAAAGTAGTTTTGATTTGCATTTCTCTGATGATTAAAGATGATGAGCATTTTTTCATATGTCTGAAGGCCATGCGCCTGTCTTCTTCAGAGAAGTTTCTCTTCAAGTCCCTTGCTCAGCCTGCGATGGGATCCCTTGTTCTTTTCTTGCTAATGCGTTTGAGTTCTCTGTGGATTCTGGTTATTAAACCTTTGTCGGAGACATAAGCTGCTAATATCTTTTCCCATTCTGAGGGCTGTTTGCTTGCTTTACTTACTGTGTTCTTGGCTGTGCAGAAGCTTTTTAGTTTGATCAAATCCCAATAGTATATTTTTGAAGCAGCTTCAATTGCCCGGGGGTTCCTTCTCATAAAAAACTCACCCAACCCAATTTCTTCAAGGGTTTTCCCTGCACTCTCTTCTAGTATTTTCATAGTTTCATGTCTTAGGTTTAAATCCTTAATCCAGTGAGAGTCTATCTTGGTTAATGGTGAGAGGTATGGGTCCAGTTTCAGTCTTCTACAGGTTGCCAGCCAGTTCACCCAGCACCATTTGTTAAATAGGGAATCTTTTCCCCATTGAATGTTTTTAATTGGCTTGTCAAAGATTAAATAATGGTAATTAGCTGGATTCATGTCTTGGTTCTCTATTCTGTTCCAGACTCCATATTTGTTAAGGGTAAGACTCAATATGATGAGATTTCAATTATTAATATCTATGCACCCAACCGGAATGCACCTCAATTTATAAGAGAAACTCTAACAGACATGAGCAACTTGATTTCCTCCAACTCTATATTAGTCGGAGATTTTAACACTCCTTTGGCAGTGATGGATCAATCCTCCAACAAAAAGCTGAGTAAAGAAATTCTAGATTTAAATCTAACCATCCAGTGTTTAGATTTAGCAGACATCTACACAACATTTCATCCCAAAAAAACTGAATACACATACTTCTCGTCCACCCATGGAACTTACTCCAAAATTGATCACATCTTAGGTCACAAGTCTAAACCCAGTAAATTTAAAGGAATAGAAATTATTCCATGCATCTTCTCAGACCATCATGGAATAAAACTTGAGATGAGTAACAACAGGAATCTGCATACTCATACAAAAACATGGAAGTTAAATAACCTTATGCTGAATGATAGCTGGGTCAGAGATGAGATCAAGAAGGAAATTGCCAAATTTTTGGAACAAAACGACAATGAAGACACAAACTATCAGAACCTCTGGGACACCACAAAGGCAGTTCTAAGAGGGAAATTTATAGCACTGCAAGCCTTCCTCAGGTGAACGGAAAGAGAGAAAGTAAGCAACTTAATGGGACATCTCAAGAGACTGGAAATGGAAGAACGCTCCAACCCCAAATCCAGTAGAAGAAAAGAAATAACAAAAATCAGAGCAGAACTAAATGAAATTGAAGACAAAAGAATAATACAACAGATCAATAAATCAAAAAGCTGGTTTTTTTAAAAGGTCAACAAAATAGATAAACCTTTGGCCAACCTAATCAGGAAAAAAAGAGTAAAATCTCTAATCTCATCAATCAGAAATAACAAAGACGAAATAACAACAGACTCCTCAGAAATCCAAAAAAAATCCTTAATGAATATTACAAGAAACTTTACTCTCAGAAATACGAAAATCTGAAGTAAACTGACCATTACTTGGAAGCACGTCACCTTCCAAGACTTAACCAAAGTCAAGTGGAAATGTTGAACAGGCCCATATCAAGTTCAGAAATAACATCAACCATACAAAATCTCCCCAAAAAGAAAAGCCCAGGACCAGATGGTTTTACATCAGAATTCTACCAAACTTTTAAAGAGGAATTAGTATCTATGTTACTCAACCTGTTCCAAAAGGTAGAAAAAGAAGGAAGACTACCCAACACGTTCTATGAAGCAAACATCACCCTGATCCCCAAACCAGGAAAAGACCCAACAAGAAAAGAAAATTATGGACCAATATCACTAATGAATATAGATGCAAAAATATTCAACAAGATTCTAACAAACAGAATCCAGCAACATATCAAACTAATCTACATCATGACGAAGTCAGTTTTATCCCAGGGTCTCAAGCCTGGTTCAATATACGTAAATCTATAAATGTAATTCAGCACATAAACAAATTAAAAAACAAAGACCATATGATTCTGTCAATCAATGCAGAAAAAGCTTTTGATAACATCCAACATCCCTTCATGATCAGAACACTTAAGAAAATTGGTATAGAAGGGACATTTCTTAAACTGACAGAGGCCATCTACTGCAAACCCACAGCCAATATCATATTGAATGGAGTTAAATAGGAATCATTTCCACTTAGATCTGGAACCAGACAAGGCTGCCCATTGTCTCCATTGCTCTTTAACATTGTAATGGAAGTTTTAGCCACCACAATTGGGGAAGAAAAGGCGATCAAAGGTATCCACATAGGGTCAGAAGAGATCAAACTTTCGCTCTTCGCAGATGATATGATTGTATATCTGGAAAATACTAGGGACTCTACTACAAAACTCTTAGAAGTGATTAGGGAATACAGCAGTGTCTCAGGTTACAAAATCAACATTCATAAATCGGTAGCCTTTATATATACCAACAATAGTCAAGTTGAAAAAACAATTAAGGACTCTAGCCCATTCACAGAAGTGCCAAAGAAGATGAAATACTTGGGAGTTTATCTAACAAAGGACGTGAAAGATCTATATAAAGAGAACTATGAAACTCTAAGAAAAGAGATAGCTGAGAATGTTAACAAATGGAAAAATATACCATGCTCATGGTTGGGAAGAATCAACATTGTTAAAATGTCCATACTACCCAAAGCAATATATAATTTCAATGCAATCCCCATTAAAGCTCCACTGTCATACTTTAAATATCTTGAAAAAACAATACTTCGTTTTATATGGAATCAGAAAAAACCTCGAATAGCCAAGACATTACTCAAAATTAAAAACAAAGCAGGAGGAATCATGCTACCAGACCTCAGACTATACTACAAATCGATAGTGATCAAAACAGCATGGTACTTCCACAATAATCTTATCTTGAAATTATTTAATATCTACTTCTGTGACAAAGTTCCCTTTTTCCAAACAAGATCACATTTACAGATGCCAAGGGACAGTTGGGACATGTGCATAACATTTTTGAGGGTCGCAATTCACTATAGTCTGCATTTTTACTGGTGAGTAAACCATTAGAATAGAGAGGGAATTGAAATCCTACTCTATATAAGACCAAATATTTTACAGGATCTTTCTACAGGGTCAAACTTGCAAATTGCAGTTGTGCATATGTGGATATATGTATCCACAAAATTGTGCTTCTAAGAAGTCTTTAGTGTAAAAAAAAACATTAAAATATTACTTAAAATATAAATAATGAACAAAACTAACAGGATATCACAGATATACTAATAACACATCTTGGTAAAACATGCCAAGAAAAGCAGAGTGGGCATTGGTGCCATAAGCAAAATTAAAAGAGTAGGCATTGTGCATAGAATGGAGAATTACCAATGGATTGTATAAGAAGAGAACATTGATGGTAATTTGCTTAAAGGAAAACAATCTTTGAACTGAAAGTAGAAGAAATAACTTTAGAGAGAGGGAACTAAAGTCTAAGATAGATGAAGAGTTTGAAAAGAGAAATTAGGGCGGCGCCTGTGGCTCAGTGAGTAGGGCGCCAGCTCCATATGCCGAGGGTGGCGGGTTCAAACCCAGCCCCTGCCAAACTGCAACAATAAAATAGCCAGGTGTTGTGGTGGGCACCTGTAGTCCCAGCTGCTTGGGAGGCTGAGGCAAGAGAATCGCGTAAGCCCAAGAGTTAGAGGTTGCTGTGAGCCGTGAGACATCACGGCACTCTACCCGAGGGCGGTAAAGTGAGACTCTTGTCTCTACAAAAAAAAAAAAAAAAGAAATTAGCTTTCTTAATCTCTTCACATAGATGAGATCTATTCACATCTATTAATTCTTAATAGATGAATTAAGCCAAATGCACTGATATAATTTCTGGCTGGCAGAAACACTAATCGACCTTAGTTTTGTTAAAAAAAAAAAAAAAAGGATTAACAGAGTCCTTGTGGAAGAAAAAGTTGCATACATAATGAAAACTTTTTAAAAAGGAGAAATGCATTCCATGAATTTCATATGAAGTGTTTAACTTTACATCAACCTCTGGGGAAATTTAAGAAAGAATAGTTAAAGTTTTATAGTAAGATCTAGAACAAAAGTTGATCATTATGACTAATGATGAAGTCAATTAAGGCCATTCCTTCCGTACAGAAGCTCTAATATTCCTCTACATCATTGGGGTTCTTAATCAGACTTTAGCAACCAGATGAATCCAAAAATTGCTGCTTAATCCATCACTATTTTTCATATATCCACTTGTCTGCACTAGTTTGGACAAATCCTATCCTACATTGATTTTATAGTCTTCCCTATCTCCACCTGGTATCTCTCTGCCTGCTGGTTCATTTATCATATTACTCTCAGAATGATCTTCTCAATTATGAAATTGTTCACATGAATCCTTTATAATCTGATATTATTCTCACTTTGTCTTTCCATCAATATTCTCTTTTGTTTTTATTTTAGTTATTTCTTTTACTAAAATAGCCCTGAAATTTATTGATTCTACCACTTTACCCATGTTTTCCTTTCCCCAGTCTTTTTATAATGCTCTTCTGGTAACAACTCTTAAAGTCAGTCCCCAACTAGACTCTGAACAGTTTTAATACAAATGTATTTCAACCATGCTCTTACTACCTAAACACTGGCATTCAACAGATGCAAAGTAATAAGAATATGTTTTACAAAAAACACAAAGGTGTCTTGTTCCCTGGCAAAAGAACAATTAGTTATCCAACTTTTAAAAAAAGCATCAGACATTTCTGTGAGTCAGATAATTTCTTACCCTAATATGTGTTTAGTCTTAGGCTAGATATCCACAAGGCAGAAATACTATAAAAGGAATTTTAATATGACATGGAAACTAAATTATTCCACATGCCCGTGTTTTCCAAATTGAGGTCCTGTCTTGAAATTCTTTTAAGGATTAACTACCCTTCCCAGTGACTGTCTAACAAATTTACCCATAGTTATAGTGTATCATTTTTACTTTTGAGTTCAGTTAACATATGTAGGACTTCAAAAACATTAAAAATGTGTGTATTGAGTGGTGCCTGTGGCTCAGTGAGTAGGGCACCAGCCCCATATACCAAGGGTGGCGGGTTCAAACCCAGCCCCAGCTGAACTGCAACCAAAAAATAGCCGGGCGTCGTGGCGGGTGCCTGTAGTCCCAGCTGCTCGGGAGGCTGAGGCAGGAGAATCGCTTAAGCCGGAGTTGGAGGTTGCTGTGAGCTGTGTGAGGCCACGGCACTCTACCGAGGGCCATAAAGTGAGACTCTGTCTCTACAAAAAAAAAGTGTGTATTAATAGCCTTCTACTTTTTCCTTAGTGTCAAACCCAATTCTGTCTTTGCCTTTCACTTTATTCCCTATCTTATCCTCTAAGAAGAGTTTTGTTGCCCACCTAATGTTCCATGTGTCTTGTTTTTGTTAACTGAATTTTTTATTGAGATATTTATACATTCACATGTAGTTGTGAGAAACAAGAGAGAGAAGTCCTGTACAATTTGCCCAGTTTCTCTCAGGATATTGACATGGATACAATCTACTAATCAAACACAGATTTTTCTGGTTTTACTTGCTGGTTTTTTTGATACAGAAACTGAGCAAAGGATAGAAATAAAACAGTGGGATTTGCATTAGAAAGGGATCTTCTGATACTTCACATGAGTGAGAAAAATTGAGAAGCAAGAGCAGGGGATACCCATGGATTGGGTTAGAATAAAAGAGTCTCTTGGTTTGAAATAAACTTTACTTCCAAGCAGAGGTAGAGGAGAGTCTTAAGACTGTGTGCACCATCTTATGAAAAACTGAGAGTAATGTTGATGAATAGTCAGAATTAGAAGATGTTTACACTTTCTATTCTTCTGTGTTTCACAGTCTAAGCTAAAAAAAATGGAACTGATTTTATTTTCAATTGTCTGTTACACAGTGGTGTTTCTTTAAACTGTCACTGACAGACCCAGAGTCACAGATAGTCTTATGGAAACAAACAAATATCACAAAAAGGAGAATAAACAGAGGCTATTTATTCAGACCTTATTATACAGCCAGGGAGACAAATATCCTCTGAGTGAGAGTGGGAAACTTTATAGTAAAAAAAACCAGACAGCTTCAGGTATGCCCTGGTTGGAGGTTATAGGCTTGGCATGTAAAACATTTTACTGTGATATAAATAATTATTTAAGCAACCTAATGGTTTGTTTTCAAAAATAAAAATAACCTTTTTCAATCATATTGACATTTTTTCAATTGAAACATTGTTTCTCTTAGATTGTCTCGGTTCCTATAAATTAAATGAAAACTTATATAGATTTTTTCCTTTGGCAATTCTCCCCACTTTCTCTCAATCATAATAAGAAATTACAGTTATTTAAATATACCTTCTCTCCAATAGCTTCTCAGTTCATAAATTATCCAGTAGCCCTTGGTTTATAAAAGTTTCCTGGTTTAAATAACATTCTTATAATTCCAAAAGGTTTATCCTACAAATAGTTTGAAAATGCTTGACAAGATTCTTGGCAGTAGAGTATTTTTGAGGTTGCTGCAGGTAAAGGCATAAAAATTGAATAATAGCTTGCCTGCTTCTTGCAAATTGAAGAAAGATAATATGTAATCATTGTTAATACCCTCCATGTGCCTGATAAGGATCTATGGCTCTGTCATTTTTTAAGCACTCTAATTATCTGCATGGGGAAAAATAATAAGAAAACCCAGAGCATTAATATGCTCTTTTTTTCTCTCTTTAGAAATAAAAGTAAATTCCATGCATGATAATAACAGCTGGTAATTTGCCCTCCTCACTTTTATATTAATGACCAGGTGTGTAAGTACCTGAGGCTCTGCCTTTAGGTTTTGATGATTTTGAACCCAAGCAGTAAAAAACAGCTTCTTTTGCTCTATAAATATTAGTGGTGCCATTTAAGATAAGGCCATGGGTATACGGCCAATTACTTCCACCAATCTGGGTGAATTTTGAAAAAGCCTTTTTCTTGGGGCCATCAATAAAACATTGGATTCAGCTTCATCTTAGAACAACCTTTTAGGTAGGTTCTAAGGTAGGTGTAGTACAGAGTAAAAATTATACTATAAGAAATAGCAGAACTACACCTAACAAAGGAAAATGAATGACAGGGAAGGAGGCTGCATGTGGTAAGTTAAAAACAGGAAATTATAGTTTTAGTTCAGGAGTTGCAGTTTTTCACGGGAAATATTAAAACATTCAGATGAGAACACATGCTTTAAGTCAAAACTTTTTTCTTTTTCTTTTCTTTTTTTTTTTTTTTTTTTGAGACAGAGTCATACTCAGTTACCATAGGGAAAGTGCTGTGGTGTCAGCTCACAACAACCTCAAACGCTTGGACTCAAATAATTCTCTTGCCTCAGCCTCCGAAGTAGCTGGGACCACAGGCACCCTCCACAATGTTTGGCTATTTAAGTCAAACTTTTGAAAAAAATAGCTTTCTTTAAAGGAAATAGACCCTGCCATGTACTTAAAACTATAGACTATAAAATACACATTTACTGAGCCTAATTGGATCCAGAAAAAAAGATGAATGTTGATGTATTTAATAAACAAATACATGAATAAATTGGGATTGAGAGTGAGTCATGCATCTAGCTATTATTATTAAATGTTGAGGCTTTTAATTAAAAATGTACAAACATCTGTGTATACACAAACATATAAACTCTTCTTTATAACTCCTCTCTTAGGAAAAGAAATTAACATGCTTTCCCTTCTTACACAAAACATTAAGTAATTTACCTTCATAACAGGAACTTGCAGTCTCATAATGTGGAACAAACTAGGTGGATAGGTGTCTAAAGGTACATTTATGGTCAGAATGTGTGGAAGTGCATATTGAGTGAATAGTCAGAAAACTAGCAAACAACCCCATTTAAGGCCAAGAGAATAATTGGAGTCAAAATGATGTCATTACCAGGGACAGGTAATAAAATTCAAAAAGACAGTATTAAAAAATGGAATGAATCTAGGGTGCTATTAAGATGGTTTTAGGAAAGGGGAAAACAAAAGCTCACATATACATTGGACTTACTTCCATAGGGGACTGCTTATCACTAATTGGAGCTCTGCCATGCAGGAAGCTAAGTTGTATTGCACCAGTGGAGTACTTACTGCTTTTGCCAAGACTGCATAGCCAGGTGGATTCGGTCCTCTCAATCTTAAATCTTAATTTTTAAAATTTGTAGTTTCAATGAGGTGCGATATGATTCCTTTCTGAAGTCAGTATTATAAGTTTGGAGAAAAGTGAGAAAATTTAAAGAGAGAGAAAGAGAAAGAGACTGAACTCGCTCACGATCTAATCATTCCAACTACATGACATTTATTATTATCATATTGGAAAAAGTATTTAATCAGCTCATATGTATCAATCATTTGGACCATAGGATTATAGTAGTAAAAATGCAAATTAGCAATATATGTAGCTTATATGCTAATTAATAGATGTAGAAAAAGATAAAAAGAGGTAATTCTGGTAAAGAAAAATAGCAATAAGGCAGAATGAAGCACCTTGCAGTGACAGAAAGAGCTCGGGAAGACTTCTGACCAAAGGGCAGATTTGGCATGCTTAGCAGTGTTTCAGTGTTTGGAAAATAACATAAAAATATTTTAAAGCTTATTTTATAAATGTTTTAATGTATCAGACAAAAAGAACTTCATAAGCCAAAATTAAGGACAAGAAAGCCCCATAAGGGAATAAGAACATGGAATCTGGCTTTGGTCCGGAGGATTTTGTTGAACATAGGTAATATGAATTTAGGTTTTTCATTGCCTCATAGAACACACAAAAGAGGAGAAAAATGTCAGGTTTTCCCATGATGCGGAGGCCAAAAGGGCATCTTCCCACATATAATAAGGCTCCAAAAGACTTATTTATTCCCTTGGGAAATTGGTACAACAGAAATAAACCCTCCATTCTTTAAGAGCATTCAAAGAGCATTCTCAGTGGTGAATCTTGCCACCAATAGAGTGGAGATGAATCTCTATATATAACCTGAGAATTTATAACAATTATCAGGCTTTCCAATATCTTGGGCACCTAAAACTGTGGTACTTAATTGGTCAGGGAAAACAAATAAGCAAATCTAAACTAATACTTTATTTTAAATGGGTCCCTGATATCTTGGTCTCAAGAAATTGGCAGAAGTAAATGTGAATCTTTTCATGAAGAACCCACCTTAAATTTAGTCATGAAGACCTTTCATATATAGTTTCAGGAACCATAATCTCACCCCAAACCCGCAAAACCCATGAGGAAATGATACTTTATGAGCTAAAACCAAGTGAAGAAACATACACATGTGTACACACTCAGCCAGTATCAGATATCTGCAAATTCATCATTGCAGACTCAGAAAACAAAATTACTATTTTTTCTACACTTTTAAAAATAAAGTGTTAAAAATTTAGAGAGTATACACAATGGCCAGAGAAAACTTCTTGTTTTTTAATGAACAGGCACTTAGAAAAATAAAAATGTATATGATGATAAACATGTAGAACATAGCAGAATGACTTAATAATAGATCTGGACTATTTAATAAAGGAATTAATGATTTAGAATATAAAACTGAAGAAATTATTCTGAATCCAAAACAGAGAAGCAGAAAAAAATGAAAATATGAATAATTGTCAAGAGACATGGAGGATATACAAAAAAAATTTAATATGTGCCCAGAAGAGAATGGTAAAGAAGTAATAATTGAATACCTAATGACTGTGGGTCTTTAATGAAAGTAATCAGTAGATTCAAAAAGTCCACATAATCTCAAGTCTTCAATATTTTATGCTGTGCACTTTTAATGTTGCAAAATGTGTAGTATTTCTTTGAGTTTCTTTCACGTGAAGTTCTTTGCTGCACTACATCCTCTGGGACATTGTCTATTTTGTCACAACCAATTTACTAATTTATTTTCTTATGTTCACCATTATTAAGTTCCTCTAACTGTATATCTGGAGTCTCTCAAAAGGTGCCAGTGATTTTTCATTGTTAGATGTTTCTATTATAACTCCCTTACATTTTATTTGAATTCTTCAATATTATCCACTCAATATGGTAAAAGGTTTTGCCGTACTTCATACATACTACTCATTATAGTCATCTTCTGTCCAAAATAGAAGTATCTGCTCTATTTCAATGACAAGTAACTTTCTGTTTTTCGTAAAACTTAAACTAAAATTGGCTGAAATACTTTACCTTTTTTTTTTTTTTCTTTTAATTTATCAGACTTTTCCAGTGCAGGCCTAGGTCTTGTTCTGTCTTTGTTTTGCTGTCACAATTTTGAAATCTTCTGGCATCACTTTCAAAGTATTGACTTTTTGTTTCTTTGCTACACTTTTACCTTTGTTGGCCAAGTCCCTCTTTCAATTATCCTTTAGTGTAAAATCTCATGTTTACAAGTAAAGGGTAAAAAGCAAAGCAATTGCTCACTTTGTTATCTGTGCCCGAACTGAGTAACAGATGCAAAGTGACCGATCACCTACAGAATTTGGAAAAAAGATGACATGATTATGCAATTACTCACGGTCAATATGCCATACATAATAATTGAAGTTTTAGCTGTGTTGCTGAAGGCACTGTGCTTTTTAAGTAACTCGTGAAAACTTAAATCTATGCATATTAAAACAGTATAGAAGCAAAAAGTGCCTGAATAGCAATAGTGAAGCTTAAAAAATCCAAAAGTTGCTTCTCATAAAACATTATGAACAATGACAAAATTTCAGTAATATTGATAAAGAAAGAAATAAAGCTAAACATACACAGAGAAAGAGAGAGAAAGAGAGAGACAAGTACCCAAACACAAAAGATAATGGCAAGATTAAATGTTATAGGTGGTAAAAAGTATTCTAAAAGGATATTATTAAATATCATGCTAGTGGGCTAAAGAGCTTGTATGAAATAATCAAATTCCCAGAAAATTAACTTACAAATATGAAACCAAAGGAAAATAATAATAATGATAATAATAATAATAATAATAATGGCAGAAGGGTCTCATAATCTTTTAAAATTGAAATAAAAGCTTAAACTTTCCTCCAAATAAAACACTAGATACAAAGTGTTATATAGCTAAATTCCACTGAATATTCAGGGAAAAAATTATGAATATTCCACTGACTAGTCCTGATTTAAAAAGTGGAAAGAACACTTTCTTATCTTAATATTTATGAGACTATTCTAACAAGAATACCAAAATCTGAAAAGGGAGCATAAGAAAGAAAAATCATATTCTACACTCACTCAACAAATTAAAGAGAAAAAAAAAGAACAATGTACAATGCTGGTATATCAAATCTCAGCAAGATACATAAAGACCACATTGGTTTTATAGTATTATCAATGAAGGAATAAATGATTTAAGGTCAGGAAACAGATACATAAAACTTCATGCACAGATCAAAGGAGATGGTCTGACTTGGTGGCTCATACCTATAATCCTAGCACTCTGGGAGGCTGAGGCATGAGTATTGCTTGAGCTTAGGAGTTGGAGACCAGCCTCAGCAAGAGTGAGATCCTGTTTCTATTAAAAGTAGAAAAAAATAGGTGGGCATGGTGGTGGGTGCCTGTAGTCCCAGCTACTCAGGAGGCTGAGGCAAGAGGATCATTTGAGCTCAAGAGTTTGAGATTGCTGTGAGCTATGATGACACAGCACTCTACCAAGGGTGACAAAGCAAGACCCTGTCCATAAAAAAAAAAAAAAAAAAAAAAAAAGATCAAAAAAGAAAACATAGTCTTGGTGAGGTGGCTTACGCCTGTAATCCTAGCACTCTGGGAGGCCAAAGTTGGTGGATTGCTTGCGCTCATGAATTCAAGACTAAGCAAAAAAGCGAGGCCCTGTCTTTACCAAAAATAGAAAACTGAGGAAAGAGGATCTCTTGAGCCCAAGGGATGGAGGTTGCTGTGAGCTATATTACCATGGCACTCCTACCCAAGGCAAAAGCTTAAGACTCTGCCTTAAAAAGAAAAAAAAAAAAAAAGAGAAAATATTGCTATCTTTTCAATCAACAGAAGTGGAAAATAATTTAATAATTTTTTAAATAAGTAAATGTAAATAAAAATTTAGGAATGGAAGAAAAAATGTTATAGCCATGATCTTACTCCATCGTGAAATGTTAAAGCACTCTCTAAGATGATAAAAAAGGCATTACTACCCTGTGCTATCACTTTTATTCAGTACTTCATTAAAAAGCCCTAGGGTTAAAAAAGAGTAAAGTTAAAAAAGAAACAGGAATTAAAAGTAATTCTCTGCATGGAATATGTACAAAACCTATACATAAATCATTGGAATTAATGAGTTTAGCAACTTCCTGGACAAAGAGTATCAGTTTACCAATTTTGTGTGTGTGTGCGTGCACGCGCGTGTGTGCATTCAGTATATATACACATAGAAGGGAACTTTAAAAAGCTTATAAAAAGGGGGAATTAAAAAGTGAAAATTAAAAAAAACAAACATTTCTTATATATAAGCTCCATGAAGGTCAAGATACCTATAGGAGTGATGATACAAATTATTTTTTTCCATCCCTAAACAACTTGAGGTCCTTGGAATTTAACCATGTCAATGCAGTAATTTTTTTACATTATTGATTGAAAATAATGTGTGCCCTTTGGAAAGTTTTTAAAGTTAGGAATACAGAAAAAAGTCAGATGAAGCCCGATCAGGAGTATAAGGAGGATGCCTAATAATTTCCCATCAAAATTTTAGAAAAATTACCTTTGGTAAAAAGAATGAACAGGAGCCTGGTCATGATGGTGAAAGACCCTCAAGTGAAGCTTTCTCTGGCATTTTTCCACTCAATTTTTGGCTAACTCTGTCAAAACACTCTGAAAATAAACAGTGTTACTGTTCTTTGGTGCTCCAGAAAGTCAACGAGGAAAATTACTTGAGCATCCAAAAAAAACGTGGCCATGAACTTGGGTATTAACCAGTCAGTCTGCTCTTCCTTGACCTACACTTCCACCTCTCGGTAGCCTTTGCTTTGGTTATGCTCTGTCTCATGATCCTCCTGGTAAAGCCCCTGTTACATTTTTTTGGAGGAATGCTATAGGATCTTGAGCCCACTTGCTTAAAATTTTCATCGAAAGCTCTATTCTTGTCTGCAGGTTATATGGGTGCAATGGTTTCGGCCCCCATCAAGTGGAAACATTGCTCACTTTTAATTTTTCATTTAGAATTGTGTAAGATGAACTGAAATGTCTATTATGTTAGCAATTATTTCTGCTGCTAATTGCAGGTCTTCTTCAATTAGGACATAAAGAATATTAATTTTTTTCTTTGAAAATTGTTGTAGATGGTCTGCAGCTGCAGGCTTTCCCTTAAAATAATCTTGTCCTTTGTTAAAATGGGTTAAACATTCATAAACTGCTGATTTCTTTGGGACATTATCTCCCTCAGCTTTCTGTAAAGCATCCGTCATGTCACCATTCATCCACTGAAGCTTCCCATAAATTTGGAGTTTGTTCTTGTTTCAATTTTAGCAAAATTCATGTTGCTGTCATAGGGGCTCTTTTCAACCTGATGTCTTATGCGTCTGAATACCTCAAACTAGATTCTGCTTAGACATGCTGCAACCAGTTAGTACACATTTATTTTGGTGCAAAATAATTTTGAATCCATGCATAGATTTTTATAATGTACATTTTTCATGATCTTTTTTGAAGATTTATTTTGTATGAAAGAATATGTCATTTTTGAAAGTATTTAAAGTAATTCACAATCCATAAAGACAAAATTATAAAATTTTGTTGAGAGATATTAAGATCCATGAATTGAGAAAAAGTCAATTTTCAACAATTTACATTTAGATTCAATACAATTCCAACTATGAACTTCATGCCTTAATTAATATTTATAACTTGACAATCTAATTCTATAATTAATGTGGAAAAGAGAAAAATTCTGAAGCTATTCTTAAAGCAATGGATCAGAAGAACCTGCCTGATTAGCAATCAGAATGGGGGAATGATGGTATTGGTACAGAGATATGTAATACCATGAATTTCCATGCATGTATTTTTGGAAACTGGACTTATGATAAATATGTCATTAAACATGAGTGAGAACTGTAGATTAGTTCTTCATTTTAATAAATGATTCTGGGACAACTGGTTCTCAAAAAAACAATGACATTCTAAACTACTTCATACACAAAAATCATGTCCAGGTGATTTAGAAAGAAAACATAAACTTGTTTTAGAAGACAATATTGAAAAAGAATATTTTGATTTTGTTTGGGGAATGATTTCTGAATTAACCCACAAAAATGTACAAGACATAAAGCAAAGAGTTATTATAAGGCATGAAAGGGCAACCACCACAGAGTGGCTGGCATCATGGTGGGACCCAGAAATGATTAAATAATTCTGAAATCCAAATAGGACTAGGCCAAGATATGACCTTGATAGATATATAAAGTGAGGTTAGAGGATGAGACAATACAGTTTGTAAAAGAAACCCTGGATTATTATTACCTATAAAGTTACATAAACTTGAGTTTGAATTGTTGTCTCAGTTCACTCATGTGAAAATAACAGAAAGTCTCTTAACTTTTTGAACCACAATTTTCATACCTACAAAATAGGTAGCATGCTTCCTCTTTCATAGTTTTTTTGTGAAGCTTAACAGCTGTTACAATAGAGCTTACACCAATGGAGCCCTTTCTCTGTGTCAAAACTGTGCTTGTATTAATCAAGTTAATCTTTACAATAACACTCTGAGACAAGTGTTATTATTCGTCCTTTTCAAATGTGGAAACGACTTGCCTAAGGTCACATAGTAAGTGGCAAAGGTGAGAGAGATTCAAAGCCAGGTGATTTGGCTCCAGAGCCCACAACCTTACCACAACTGAATCTAATTTCCCATCTCTAGAAATACATTTTCTGAAATTTGCATGATTTCTGTAATTTATCAGACACAATAAAAAAAAACAGCTTTCAATGTTTTCTGAATAACTCTTTAAAAACATATTACTCACAATGTCTAAAAAAACATGGCTTTAAATTACATAGTTGGGAAGAAAATTTTCTTACCTGATGTTACTAAAGTAAAATTGCATATTTTGTTGACTTTTTTTTTCTCTGAGTGCTAATAACATTACAATAATTTCTTTATACAGTAGTCTTCCCACTACATACAGTGAGTTTCTCAAGTTCAGGCACTGTACTCTCTTCACGTTTACATTCTACTCCTGTACCAGAATGTGAGCACATAACAGATGTGTAACAAATGAATAGGTGGTTATGGATTATAGGATAGCTAGCTAGTACCAGTTTGAGAAGTACTTGTGTGTGTGTGTGTGTGTGTGTGTGTGTGTGTGTTAGTCAGATAATGTCTGAATCTCAGATCATTCAACTACGTATGTTCATAAAAGTATAGGGAGAGTGGAAAGTGGGCTGAATTGGAACTCACACCATTTTATTTAGCTAATATATACTTCCTTTTTTTCACAGAACTCCACACAATACTAGGGCACACAAAAGTCACCTGCAATTTCTTACTGAACTTTCAGAATATACAAGGGTTTGCCTAAAAGTAGTATAAAAATATATGGTCAAATAAAAACTGTAGATATGGCAAGAGATCCAATTTTCTGGATTCCATTTAAATGATTTTACTTATCATGGCATAGAAGTGTGTGGCTTGTTGTCGAAGTGTGCTAAGTCTAAGTGAAGATTCCAGCGATTCCTTAAAGAAATATTTCTTATATCTCACAGGTGTTCCATGAAGCCTCACAACCAGTATGGGATGTGTTTTAAAAATGTAATCTTTGTAAACATAACTGTTATTTAAGAACATTCCTACAATTATAACAGCAGTGAAAGGCTATGTAGGAAAGAGGGCAGTGCTAGACCCTGAGTTCTCTCTTTTCACAGGGTTCTGGCATCCGGTTTTGGGAGTTCCACTTTCATTTTTCTTTCCCTTTTACTTTATCTCCTAGCCAGCCTTACAAGAACAGCAGTTGCAACTTGGTATAATTATTTTAATTATTTGCATGCTATAAAGTTGTTAAAAGCAATTTTAATTTTTACCAGTAAATAGGTTTTATTACAAAATTATATTGCTGCTTATAGCTATCCAAAGTAATGGGTATTTAGGAAAGTGTTTTAGTCCGGACTGTTATGTCTCTTTTATCCACTGTATGCCTAGCCAAGTGTTACAGTTTTGCCCACAGGATAACAAAAAAAAAAAAAATGCTAATAAGAGCAATTAAAAGATATGAGTAATACTGACACCTCTTTATTGTCTTCCAGGTACCACTGGACCTGCTTGAAACATTAAATGGTAATGATGCAGTTACAGTTATTTGCTAATTGAAGGGATTCCTGAGGAAGCAAAAGAGATATTTATTTCAAGCTTTAAAGGCTTTTGTACTTCATTATTGAACTTGGAAAATAAAGCAGCCGTCTATAAACTTGTCTGTATGGTAATTGATGGCACCAGTCTCAGGATTCAGAAGACATGTGCTTATGTTTTTTTTACCAGATAATGGGAATTAAACTTGTAGTTCATGTGTTTTCTCCTAATGTCAACTTCTTTGGGTTTCTTTTTACTTGTTACTTTTTTCTTTTCTACCATCTCCTTTCTCTTGTTTATCTTCTCTGTACCTCTTTTTATTAATTCTGTGATAAATTAATCCTGCCTCATGCTGCTGTTCCTGTTCCCTTCTTTTTTTCTCTTTCTGACATCCACCCTCCCAGGCCCCTGCCCATGACTATTTCACTAACGTGGCTGTGTCAGGGCATCTGACCCTGCCTGCTGACTGTACAGGTTTCAGTAGGAAGAGTGGCTCTCCTTACAGTGCAGGTTTATTTTTCATGTTTCCTCATTATGCGAATGTCTAATTAAAACATTACCATGATTTTCCTCTTCTTTTTGATTTTTTCCTATTTATTCTCCTATCTTTATTTTAATCCCTTCCCCTACAGTGCTCATGTTTTCTAAAGTCCAATTTATTTAGAACCTTCTTTGAAAATCTCTAAGGTGAGAGAGAAATTATGTTTGCTTCTGCATAACCTTCTTCTGTTCCTCTCACTCCAGACTTTTGTGTTTCACTCTATATAGTTTTTGAGCAAATAAATAAATAAATAAAATGTAGGGGCCAGGATTACTTTTAATTTTATTTCCCAATTATACCTACAACCAAACTGAATCCACTATATTAATGCTATAGTATCCTCAATTATGTTATGTCCTTTAGTATTTTTATTTCTTTTTTCTTTTTTTCATTTGCCATTTCCCTCTCCGTATAGAAATCCTTTCTCTTTTTCAAATAAGGGATCAGAAATGGATCTTCCCCCATTCTCTCCCTTCCATCTCACAGTGATATAGCTGCTAATTTCAATTCTGCTTATTTGCAATCTGTACCTTATTTTTAATCCTGCTTATACACCCTAAGTTTCTTTTTATCTTCTCAGGTAAAAGTTAAAAGAAATAAGTGCATGATTCCACCTTAGACACTAATTCCTTGAGGAGAATGTTTATATGTGAGAGTTATTATATTTCCCCACACATACTGTAGTCCTCCAAATTACACGGGTATATAAGTGATTGAAAGTCATTTTGTCTACCTACGTTCCTTCTAACTCCTAACAGGTAACAGAAACAAAATAATCCCAAAATAAAAGACAGATAAAACTGGAGTTACATTCCACTATTCTGAATTCTAGACCCGGCTTTCTTATCTATCAGTTTATCTCTCAAGACTTCAACTTATTCACCTGTAAGTAGTAATTTTTTGCCTTAATTAATCTCAGATTTTCCTTATTCTAGATTTTAATATTCTATCATTCTGTAACTATGAGCATACCCTGATATGTATCTATTTCCACAGAAATTCATAATGGTAAGTAAATATATTTTTATTGCATACCATTTATGTGCCAGACATCGTTACAGGTACTGGAAATTTTGCAATGAACAAGCCACATCAAATGCCTGTCATCTATAGATGATGTCTTGAATGAGGAGAAAGACATTAAACAGTTCATTTAAAAATATTTAATTCAGATATTGTTAAGTATTAAGAAAAAAAAATAGATTCATGGGACATGGTGGTAGAGCCACTTGATTAAAGATCCAAAGGGTTACGGGATAAACTTGGTGAGGAGAAGCAGAGTTACTTGTGCTCAGGTCTGGTTGATGAGAAGTAGGGAGCCACATGAGAAGAGGATTCCCAGGAGTGAGCACAGCATGTGCAAGATGGGCGCATCCTCCTCACACCCCTGGTGAAGGACGAAGCCAACGTACCAGAATAAAACAGGATTAGGCTTTCACTTTAAATGGCATTAGAAGCCACTGAAATTTTTTAAACAAGAAGGAGAGATGTGTTTATAGGTTTTTTTTGTTTGTTTTGGGTTTTTTTGGCCAGTGTTTGAAGAATGCAGTTTAGGATGGAACAGAGCAGGAGAGACACCAAAGAGAATGTGCTGGTTTTTACTGCATGCCATGAAGAGATAAGAATAGGTTTGAGAAGCAATGAGATGTGGTAAACATTGTGTATTGCTTACAGATTCAATGCAAAGTGAACTATTTGTAAGAGGTTCTTCCTAACTCATAACTGTATTCCCAAGGCCTCTTACATATAGCAGTTCTTTAAGTTTTTATTGAATGATTACTTGGTAAAAAATAAGTTTTACTGAATATTTAATATTTTTTATAGAATTTTTCTTCTCTGAAATTATACACATTTGGTATTTTATTCTATTTGCTACTCTTATTTCTTCATGCATGTTTTATTTTCTTGTGGGAAAAATTACCTTTTCTAGTTCTTGAATACTACATGGTTTTTGAGGTAGTTGGAAACTCAAAGTAAGTGCTTAACATGCTTAACATTTAACCAAATGATCAAATTAGTTAAAATGCTAGTGAATTTATAGGTATATATATTAAAATAATTACTTAAGCTGTTCAGACAAAGGTATTGCTTGAGTGACTAAATAATTTAATCATCTGACTAAGGGCTTTTACGTAATTTAGTGTTTATGGTATGAGGGAGATGGATTCTTTGAGTAGAAGGACATTGAATAAGATTTAGTCAGTCACCTGAACCATATTCAATTAGACAAATACTACTTTAGATAATGTTGGTTAACAATGTCCAGGAAAAAAAAACGAAAAAAAGAAAAAACCACATCTCTTGATATTACTTTCCTCTGGAGATTTTTTACCTATTTGCTTTAATAGAGAGACCACAAATGGGAAGTTATGATGAACTCACATATGTATCTTTAGTGATATTTCTATTCAAAACATAAAAATAGTGCCAATAATAACTCTAAAAGTTTTATATGCTAATGATTGATTTTGTTCTTAGCTAGTTACCTTGTTTCAGACATATGTGAGGAAGAAAAAAATAAAACAGGGAGATCAGCAGATTCTTTTGAAAGAGAAAGTTAAATGATTGTAGCTAATTTTAATTAACATTTGAGAGAAAAATGATGAGAATCTGAATTTCTTTTTCATTGCCATGCTTTTTATGTAAGACCATATAATTATAAAATACTTACAATTATTTGTTTCTCTCTGTTTCAGGTATTTAAGTCTATTAATACCCTTATATTTGGCCATGATAGAATTAATAACTTTAAAATACCATAACATAAATTTAAAAGTATTTACAATCAAATGAACATATAAATACTAAATTTCAAAATTTGGGAAATGCAGGAAACACAGTTCCTAAAAGAAATCTAGCATATTAAAATCTCATAGCAGAAAATGAGTAAGGAGTAAAATTATTTAATAAAACACTCAAAACATTAAAAAATAAGAGCATAACATATGTCCCCCCACAAAATAACAATTTTTTTAAGAACAAAGTTTATCAAAAGTAAAAACAAAGAATAAAGATAATCAACAAATTCAAAAGTTAGCTTTCCCCTTCTATCTTTCCCCTCTTCCCTTCTACTTTGTGTACTATAGTTATGTTTTGCCATTTGTACGAGTATGTAGGTGGTTATATATTGATTTCATAGTAGTATTGAGTACATTTTTTCTTGAGGGGAGGGGAGGGTGATAAGGGAGGAGAGAGGGTATTTGGGGGAAACACACCTAATGAGGCAGAGAGATTTAGAGTGGCATACAAATGATTTAAAATTTCAAGGAGTGAATCATACAAAACATATTGAAAATATTCTAGGGAACCAAAATAGAAAATAATTTCCAACTCATTCTATAGGGCTGTTATTTGCTTGATGTAAAAATCAGACAAGAAGATTATTAAAGTAAATAATTAGATTCCAATTGACATATACTTGCCAAAGCCATCTCAGCATTTTCCATTTAAGACAGATGAGTATAAATAATAAGATCTATGTCTGTCTCAAACAGTCTTGAAAGCTATTTCAGAGAAGAATATCAGGCATGTTTTTAATCATGTCTTCAACAATGGCAATATCCTTACCATAAGGCTGTAACTTTTCTGAGTTTTAAAAAACCTAATTAATTGTAGAACTTTTTATCTCCTCTTTTATAGATTAAATTTATTGTCTGAATTTGTTTTCACTTCAAAAAATTTAAGTAAGAAATTAATAAATAGTAATTTCATAAACAAAGGAAACTATAGAAAAATAAAACAGAAAGCATTAATACCTAAGCAAGGGAAACAATTACTATGTCCAAAAGAAAGGGAAACTAGTGTATATTGATCATCTTTAATGCCCCAGATTCTGCTACAGACACACTAACTAAGATATCTCATTTAATTTTTATAGTCTTCTTTGACAAAGACAATTTATTGTATAAATTAGGAAGCAAACTTGTGGAAGCCAAGTGAATTTTCTAACATTATCTATCCTATAAGTAACATACCTATGGTTCAAATGTAGGTAAATTTTAGCTTCAAAGCTCATTAATATAGTGTGCTGAACTGCTTATTTAAGTACTATGGAGAATTTGAATTTTGAGACTAGAAAGGAAAGAACAGGTTTTCAATATACTTACACTAACTGATATATATTTTTTAATTTTTGTTTTTGATTTTTTAAATTTCAAAATATTAAGGGCTAAAAATGTTTTTGCTACATGGTTTGAATTTGCCCATCACCAGAATAGTGTTCATTTTAACCATTAGTTAGATTTTTTTCTTTCCCTACTCCTCCTCCTCTCTCCCCACTGCTTGATTTCCAATGACTTTTACTTCCCTCTGTGAACTTGTGTGCCCATTTACTAGAGAATTCCTGTGGTGTTTGTTTTTCCATTCTTGAAATAATTTGCTTAGGATAATTATCCTAAAATACATCATTAATTTAGCATTAATTTATGTATGAGTAGAACTCCAGGATATATATACACCACATTTTGTTAATTCACTTATGAATTGATAGGCAGTTGGCTTGATTCCAGATCTTTGCATGTGAACTGTGCTACAATAAACATTTAGGGGCAGCTGTCTCCTAGATAAAATATCTTCACAGCATCCCATGACTCAGTCAGGAAGAAACAGAACTTCTGAAAAGAAAAATAAGAAGTAGAAAAATTGAATCTTCCAATAAAAACCTCAAGTCCAGATCGATTCACATCCAAAATCTACCAGACCTACAAAGAAAAACTGGTACCCATACTGAAGAAATTGTCCATTAAAAAGGAGGCAGTCTTCCCTCTACACATTCTGTAAAGCCAGTGTCACCCTGATACTAAAGACAGGAAAGGACACAACAAGAAAACCAAACTACAGACCAATATCCCTTATGAATTTAGATGTAAAAATGCTCAATAAAATACTAGCATAAAGAATTCAAAAGCATGTCAAAAAATAATCCACCTTGACCTAGTGGGCTTCATCCCAGGAATGCAAGGATGGTTCAACATATACAAATTAATAAATGTGATTCATTGCATAGACAGATGTCAAAAAAAATAGACCATATGATCATCTCAATAGCTGGGAAAAAAGCATTTAATGAAATTCATTACACTTTCATGATAAAAACCATCTATAACCCAGGATTAGAAATAATATATCTCAAAATTATAAAAACCATATGACCAACCAGCAGCCAACATCACACTGAATGTGAAAATACTGAAAGAATTCCCTCTAAGAACTTGACAATGATTAGGGTGCTCACTGTCACCACTTCTATTCAACATAGTACTGGAAGGCCTCGTCAGACTCACTAAGTAAGAGAAAGAAATAAAGGATATCCAAATAAGAAAAAGGAGGTCAAACTTTTCTTTTCACCAATGATATGATCTTGTAGCTAAAAAGAAAAGAAAATACCAAGGAATATACTTAATCAAGGGAGTGAAATATCTCTAGAATGGAAATACTTAAAAAGAAATTCCAAATGACACAATTAAACAGAAAATATGCTCACAAATTAATAGCAACAACATTGTTGAAATGACCATACTTTAAAAAGGGATTCACAGATTCAGTGTTTTCTCTGTTAAAATACCAATGGGATATTTAATAGATGTAGAAAGATTAATCCTACTTTTCATTTGGAACAAGAAAAGAGCCCAATAGCCAAAGCAACCTTAAATCAAAATAAAATAAGTAATAAATAAATAATCTGGAGGCATCTCATTAACACACCTCAAACTATACAACAAGGCTATGGTAAACAAAATAGTCTGGAATTGACACAAAAATAGTGACATAGACCAATGGAACAGAACAGTAAATCTAGATATGAAATATTCACATAAAGCCAGTTGATCTTTGATAAAGCAAACAACAATATACACTGGGGAAAAGAAGCTCTATTCAATAAATTGTGCTGTAAGTGTTGGATAGCCACATGCAGAATGAAACAGGAGCCACAGAAATTAATTCAAGATGGATGAAAGACTGAAATGTAAGGCATAAGAATTTGAGAGGAAAATACAAGGAAAATTCTTTCAGATACTGGTATAGGGAAAGAATTTATGAAAAAGGCCACACTGGCAATCACAACAACCACAAACATAAACAAATAGAACTTAACTAAATTAAAAAGCTTCTGCACAACTAAAGAAATAATCAACAGAGCACATAGACAACTCATGAATGGGAGAAAATATTTGCAATCCACATGTCCAATAAAGGGCTAACAGCCAGAATCTACAAGGAACTCAAACAAATCAGTAACAAGAAAACAACTTATATTTGCTCATTAAAAAGTGAGCAAAAACAAAGTATCTAATGTATGCAGTACTTTCTATGAAACCAAATTGTATTTACTCACACTTTCTTATGAAAGATAGAACACAACTATAGCCCAGGATAAAGGAGGATATGGAGTGGGAAGGGAGGGAAGAGGGGGAGATTTGATAGAAAGAGAGTAAAAGGCTGCACCACACCTATGGAGCATATTGCAAGGGTACAAGTCAAATATTTCAAGTGTAGAACATAAATGTCTTAACACAATAATCAAGTAAATGAGGCAAAAGCTATGTTGATTGTTTTGATGTAAGCACATCAAATTGTACAAAAAAAGTCAATACATTGTACCCCACATATGCATAAATGTATTCATGATCTATGTGTATATGTGTATATTTATCTATGTGTATATTTATTTATTTACTTAATAAATAAATAAATAAATAAAATAAGTTAAATGTACAGGAAACATATGAAAAAATACTAATACTAATGTCACTAATCATCAGGGAAATACAAATAAGAATAATGAGCTATCACCTTCTTTGTTTTGGAATGGCTTTTTTAAAAGTCCAAACACACACACACAAAAATAAATAAATAAATAAATAAATAAATAATAATAAGAAAGAAAGAAAAAGTATAGAAGATCACACAGCTGGGTCTGACCTAATCAGAAAAGCCCTCTATTGGAGAACATTCCCACATTCTCTCTAGCATGTCAGAGGGAGAGTCAGAAGTTTAAAGCACAAGAAGGATTTTACAGTAGTTGCTGGTTTGCAGATTGAGGGGGCTGTGTGGCAGGGAATGGGGGTGGACTCTGGTTGCTGAGAGTGGCCTCTAACTGTAACTGCAAGGAACTGAATCTGCCAATAAGACAAATGAACATGAAGTAGGTTTTTCCTTAAAGCCTCAAGATGAGAACTCAGTCTATCTGATACCTTTATTGAAATCCTTAGCAGGCAACCCATTCGTGCTGGGCTGGACTTCTGACTTACAGAGCAGTGAGTGCATAGATTGGTATATAAGCTATCAAGTTTGTGGTAATTAGTTACGTTAATAGAAAACTAATACAATGGGGGAAAGGCTACCTCAACTTCCCAGCTGAAATAAACCTTTATGGATATTTCTAATAAAATTAGGAAGAATAAAAAAAAGTCCAAAAACAATAAATATGATGCTGAAACAACGAGAAAGAAAGGCTTATATGCTGTTGGTGGGACTGCAAATTAGTACAATCTTTAAGGAGGACAGTATGAAGACTTCCCAAAGAACTAAAATTAGTCCTATCATTCTTTCCAGCAATCTGCTACAGGGTATCTACCTAAAGGATATTAATAATTGATCAATCTTTGGCCTTTATCCAATCTATGATATTAAAATTGTATAGACTAATAAAAATAATGAGTTTTTAAATAAACTTTTTTACTTTAGAATAATTTTGATTTATAAATAAGTTGAAAAAGTAATACAAAGATTTCTTCTATATGCCTCTCACATTTTCTTCTAATTTTAATCTTTAACATTACCATGATTCAGTCATCA
Organism: Nycticebus coucang; assembly: GCF_027406575.1. Lineage (NCBI taxonomy): Eukaryota > Metazoa > Chordata > Mammalia > Primates > Lorisidae > Nycticebus > Nycticebus coucang. The sequence continues at coordinate 38,913,888 of NC_069798.1, forward strand.
AAACTGAGAGAAAAAGAGAGAGAGAAAGAAAAAGGCAAGTATTACCAATATCAGGAATGACAGAAAGATAGCACCACAGACTTGAATTTAGTGGTGGAAGAAATAAATTCTTTCCCCTAAGATAGGAAACAAGGCAAGGATGTCTCCACTGTCACATTATACTAAAACACGTAAAGAGCACATTAAGCCAGAAAAAGTCAATAAAAATCTTATAGATCACAAAGAATGAAACACTTCTTACTTATAGGTTACCTGATTTTTCTACATAGAACATACAAACAAACAAAAATCTTTTAGAATTAATAAATGTGTAAATAAAGTTACAGAATACAAAAGCAACACATGCAAAAAAAAAATCAGTTGTAATTCTTCGGTCTAGCAAGGAACTACAGGAAACTAAAATAAAAGAAAACAAAATAGTAACATTTACAATATGCAAAAAATTTTAAATTTAGGTCTGATATTATATCTAAGAATAGAACAGGGATAAACTTTCTATGCTAAAAATTATAAAGGCTTTTAAAAAAATAGACACATTTGTGCAAATTAAATACAAACCTCTATTCAAAGTATTAATATCAGCACCACGCTCACATGAAAGCTATAACCCAGTTACAACCTAAGAATAGGGAGAAGGGGGAAAGGAAGGGGAGGGAGGGCGGAGGTAGGTGGAAGGAGGGGGATTAATGGGATTACACCTGCGGTGCATCTTACAAGGGTATATGTGAATCCTAGTAAATGTGGAATGTAAAGGTCTTAGCAAAATAACTAAGAAAATGCTATGAAAGCTATGTTAACTAGTGTGATGAAAATGTGTCAAACGATCTATGAACCAAGTGTATGGTGCCCCATGATCATATTAATGTACACAGCTATGATTTAATAAAAATTAAAAAAACAAAAACAAAAACAAAGTATTAATAAATTCTAAAAATTCAATAATTAAAAAAATTCTAAAAAATAGGAAAAAATTTTAACACAAATTATCACCAAAAATAGACACATACAAATAAGCACTAGAGAAATTTTAGATTTAAATCTAAACATCCAGTATTTAGATCTAGCAGACATCTACAGAACATTTCATCCTAACAAAACTAAATACACATACTTCACATCAGCCCATGGAACTTACTCCAAAATCGATCACATCTTAGGTCACAAATATAACCTCAGTAAATTTAAAGGAATAGAAGTTATTCCATGCATCTTCTCGGACCATCATGGAATAAAACTTGAGCTGAGTAACAACAGGAATCTACATACTCATACAAAAGCATGGAAGTTAAATAACCTCATGCTGAATGATAGCTGGGTCAGAGATGAGATCAAGAAGGAAATTGCCAAATTTTTGGAACAAAACGACAATGAAGACATGAAATATCAGAACCTCTGGGACACCTCAAAGGCAGTTCTAAGAGGGAAATTTATAGCGCTGCAAGCCTTCCTCAGGAGAACAGAAAGAGAGGAAGTAAGCAACTTAATGGGACATCTCAAGCAACTGGAAAAGGAAGAACATTCCAAACCCAAACCCAGTAGAAGAAAAGAAATAACCAAAATCAGAGCAGAACTAAATGAAATTGAAAACAAAAGAATAATACAACAGATCAATAAATCAAAAAGCTGGTTTTTTGAAAAGGTCAACAAAATAGATAAACCGTTCGCCAACCTAATCAGGAAAAAAAGAGTAAAATCTCTAATCTCATCAATCAGAAATGACAAAGACGAAATAACAACAGTGACTCCTCAGAAATCCAAAAAATCCTTAATGAATATTACAAGAAACTTTACTCTCAGAAATACGAAAATCTGAAGGAAATGGACCGATATTTGGAAGCTCATCACCTTCCAAGACTTAACCAGAATCAAGTAGAAATGTTGAACAGGCCCATTTCAAGTTCGGAAATAACATCAACTGTACAAAACCTCCCCAAAAAGAAAAGTCTGGGACCAGATGATTTCACATCAGAATTCTACCAAATCTTTAAAGAGGAATTAGTACCTATAATTACTCAACCTGTTCCAAAATGTAGAAAAAGAAGGAAGACTCCCCAACATGTTCTATGAAGCAAACATCACCCTGATCCCCAAACCAGGAAAAGACCCAACAAAAAAAGAAAATTATACACCAATATCACTAATGAATATAGACGCAAAAATATTCAACAAGATTCTAACAAACAGAATCCAGCAACATATCAAACAAATCACATCATGATCAAGTTGGCTTTATCCCAGGGTCTCAAGGCTGGTTCAATATACGTAAATCTATAAATGTAATTCAGCACATAAACAAAGTAACAAACAAAGATCATATGATCCTCTCAATTGATGCAGAAAAAGATTTTGATAATATCCAACATCCCTTCATGATCAGAACACTTAAGAAAATTGGTATAGAAGGGACATTTCTTAAACTGATAGAGGCCATCTACAGCAAACAAACAGCCAATATCATATTGAATGGAGTTAAATTGGAATCATTTCCACTTAGATCAGGAACCAGACAAGGCTGCCCATTGTCTCCATTGCTTTTTAACATTGTAATGGAAGTTTTAGCCACTGCAATTAGGGAAGAAAAGGCGATCAAGGACATCCACATAGGGTCAGAAGAGATCGAAATTTCACTCTTTGCAGATGATATGATTGTATATCTGGAAAACACCAGGGACTCTACTACAAAACTCTTAGAAGTGATCAAGGAATACAGCAACGTCTCAGGTTACAAAATCAACATTCATAAATCAGTAGCCTTTATATATACCAACAATAGTCAAGCTGAAAAAACAATTAAGGACTCTATCCCATTCACAGTAATGCCAAACAAGATGAAATATTTGGGAGTTTATCTAACAAAGGATGTGAAAGATCTATATAAAGAGAACTATGAAACTCTAAGAAAAGAGATAGCTGAGAATGTTAATAAATGGAAAAACATACCATGCTCATGGCTGGGAAGAATCAACATTGTTAAAATGTCCATACTACCCAAAGCAATATATACCTTCAATGCAATCCCTATTAAATTTCCACTGTCATACTTTAAAGATCTTGAAAAAACAATACTTCGTTTTATATGGAATCAGAAAAAACCTCGAATAGCCAAGACATTACTCAAAAATAAAAACAAAGCAGGAGGAATCATGCTACCAGACCTCAGACTATACTACAAATCGATAGTGATCAAAACAGCATGGTATTGGCACAAAAACAGAGAAGTAGATGTCTGGAACAGAATAGAGAACCAAGAGATGAACCCAGCTACTTACTGTTATTTAATCTTTGACAAGCCAATTAAAAACATCCAGTGGGGAAAAGATTCCCTATTTAACAAATGGTGCTGGGTGAACTGGCTGGCAACCTGTAGAAGACTGAAACTGGATCCACACCTTTCACCACTAACCAAGATAGACTCTTACTGGATTAAAGACCTAAACTTAAGACATGAAACTATAAAAATACTATAAGAGAGTGCTGGGAAAACCCTTGAAGAAATTGGGTTGGGTGAGTTTTTTATGAGAAGGACCCCCCGGGCGATTGAAGCAGCTTCAAAAATACACTTTTGGGACTTGATCAAACTAAAAAGCTTCTGCACAGCCGAGAACACAGTAAGTAAAGCAAGCAAACAGCCCACAGAATGGGAGAAGATATTTGCTGGTTATGTCTCTGACAAAGGTTTAATAACCAGAATCCACAGAGAACTCAAACGCATTAGCAACAAAAGAACAAGGGATACCATCACAGGCTGGGCAAGAGAATTGAAAAGAAACTCCAAAGAAGACAGGCGAGCAGCCTTCAGACATACAAAAAAATGCTCATCATCTTTAATCATCAGAGAAATGCAGATCAAAACTACTTTGAGATATCATCTAGCTCCAGTGAGACTAGCCTATATCACAAAATCTCAAGACCAGAGATGTTGGCATGGATGTGGAGAAAAGGGAATACTTTTGCACTGCTGGTGGGAATGCAAACTAATACATTCCTTTTGGAAAGATATATGGAGAACACTTAGAGATCTAAAAATAGATCTGCCATTCAATCCTGTAATTCCTCTACTGGGCATATACCCAGAAGACCAAAAAGCACATCATAACAAAGATATTTGTACCAGAATCTTTATTGCAGCCCTATTCATAATTGCTAAGTCATGGAAAAAAACCCAAGTGTCCATCGATCCTAGAATGGATTAACAAATTGTGGTATATGTACACATGGAATACTGTGCAGCCTTAAATGGAGACTTTACCTCTTTCATGTTTACATGGATGGAGCTGGAACATATTCTTCTCAGTAAAGTGTCTCAAAAATGGAAGAAAAAATATCCAATGTATTCACCCCTACTGTGAAACTAACTTAAGACCTTCACATGAAAGCTATAACCAAGTTACAACCTAAGAACAGGGGGAAGGGGGAAAGCGTCGGGAGGGAGGGGAAAGGTGGGTAGAGGGAGGGGGATTGAAAGGATCACACCTGTGGTGCATCTTACAAGGGTACATGTGAGCCTTGGCAAATGTGGAATGTAAATGTCTTGGCAAAGTAACTAAGAAAATGCCAGGAGGGCTATGTCAACTAATGAGATGAAAATGTGTCAAATATTCTATGAACCAAGTGTATGGTTCCCCATGATCATATTGATGTACACAGCTATGATTTAATAAAATAAATAAATAAATAAATTGTGGTATATGTAAACAAACAAACAAACAAAAAACAAATAAGCACTAGAAAATATGTTCAGTTTCATTAGCCGTTAAAGAACTTCTAATTAAAACCTCAATGAGATATTATTTTGCACATATTGGATGGACTTATAAAATGAATAATACCACATTCCAGTAAACTCTCATACGTTGTTGGGGTGAATGGCATAGTCAATTTGGAGTACAGTTTGATACTTTCTTATAAAATTTCACATATACCTATGATATGGGTTAATAACCAAAGTCGTATTTATCAAAGTGATGTGAAATCTTTTATCTTCACAGAAAAATCCCTATATAAATGTTTATAGAGGCTTTATTGGCCCAAACTAGATACAGCCCAAATTTCTCTCATCTCTGGAATTATCAGTATAACAGCAGCGATCATCAATGAAGTAGTACTAAGCAGTAAAAAGAATCAAACTACTGACACATGCAACAGAATAGATGAATTGCAATTGCATATACTAAAATAAAGAAGCCAGCCTCAAGGCTATGCACTGTGATTCTGAGAAAGGTCAAAATTTAAGAGATAAATTGTTCATAGGTTTCCAGGGCCTAGATATGGCAGTGGGGGAGGAATCTGTCTAAAAAATGACATGGGAGAACTTTTAGGTGATGGAATTGTTCTACCCTTAATTGTAATATGTTTATATAACCTAAAACATTTATAAAAACTCTCAAAACCATACATGGAAAAGGGTGAATTTCATTTACATAAATCTAATTTAATAAGAAACAAAACCAAAATCGTCATGTTATAGGAACAGGATGATTTTCTTGCAACAGATAAATTAAATATGAACACATAAAGATTTTTTTTTCCAAATTAGGCTCCTCCAATCAAATTAATTGTAGAAGAAAAGCTGACAATGAAGAGCACTGATTCCTTTTGAAATCATGAGGAATCCCAGTATTCTGAAACTGGTAACTGAGTAGGGATTTTATAGGTATAAGGTCCAAGAGGGACAATTTTTCTTAGGTTTACTGATCTATCTTAAGGGCCCAGAAAAATGCTTGGCACATAGTGTCATATATGAATGACTACCGAAGAAAAGAAAGAAACCAAATAACTTAGAATCAGATTATATCATTTGTGCAAAGTAAACTCTATAATCTAGGTCAATAGATAGAATGTAGTGTCTTGGGTTGGGAATCTGAAAATAATGTGTTTATCAATATCCTCAACTAGAGAAAAAAACAAGTAGCTTCAATTTGTATCCCTATCTAGTATCTAGGACATGGTAGGTACACTATTTGGTGAAAAAATAGCCTTTGAAAAAATTGAAGCATGAATATTTATGTGCCCACCTACTCTGACTCTATTTAATCCATTCTCTAGTGTATATATAGAAAAAATTTTCAGTTGTAATCCTAATTATGTGACTTCCTCAGTTAAAACTACCTAATGATTTTTCTTAAGCCGACGACAATACTCCCTGAGATGATTGACAAGGATCTGTATGGTCTGGTTTTTATATACCTTGGTAAAATCATCTCCCTCCTTATCCAATATTTTAGGGTAATTCTGGCTTTTGTCTTTAAAAACTATATCATATTATAGTTAAAATGTTATTTAACTTATTTTGTACAGTTTTGAATTAGAACTACTAAATCTGCATCTAACATTAAAATACATCTATATGTGTATATGTACATATATAGAGATATAGTCTTTTATTTTATTTTATTTCCATTAGGAAAACACTAAATACTTATTTCAGTATAAACATACCTAACAGTAAATAAACAAATGAACAAATAAATAGGAGAAAAAAGAGGGGACAAAAGCAAAGACTTTGGAAAAGAATAGACTAACAGCTACAGTCACAGAAGTATAAGTGGGAGCAAATTCTGTTTTCCACTCTTCTTTTCTTCCCTCACTTGTGCCCCAAGGGGAAAAAGAAAACTAGAACTCAGCCATAATATCCAAGGCTTTCAGAAATCTAATCAATCCAATATTTTGCCAAACAAAATTTAATTGAAAAAGTAAATTATTTTGGATTATAAAGAAGATTATTTTGAAAACCACTTATATACTAATGAAAACTCTAATTAGTTTTCTATAATGAGAAATAAGTGATGAAAATTTTCTTTCTCTAGAGACGTTCTGGGAATATTAGTGAGAAGTTAGCTTAGAAGTAGCAGTCAATTAAGACTCTTACTTGTTTAGAAGAATAAACATCACAAGCATTTTACCTAGCTAGCCCTTTAGAAGGAAAATTAAAGACAGATCACTATGAAATTAGAAATGAAAATATTGCAGAAATTTTCATTTTGTTCTGATCTAGCACACTGCAACAAGAAAGTGTAAGGAATAATATGTCTCTTCTGGTGAAATTAAGCTCATTTCCCTCCATGTATTTATCTTTTCTCTCTTAGCCCAACCCACCTTCTTTCTCCATGCTAATTGCATCCATAGTACCTCATCCTCTTCCTTGACATCTTCTTTCCTCAGGCTCACCCTCTGTCATGTCCCCCTTGCTAACCACTTTGAGGCATGAGCAGCTTTCCTTACTTCCAGAGAGCTCACATCATGGTCTGGGTTTGACAAGAGTGTTGCTCATCCATCTTTGTGCTCCATTTCTGTAATATTTAAAAAATATATCTTTTCTGACTTAGTCACTTCTCCATTTTCTTTCCAACCTACAGAGCAATGTTTTTCTGGGCTTCTGGCTTAGTGCTCTTTACATCTGAGGTGACCACTTTATTTCCTTTTTTCTATCCATATTCCACACAATCCAGAGTTACAATTTGAGTTTATCATTGTTATGGTCTATATTGTGCACTCCCAACAGACATGGCAAAGTCCTAAACTTTGATATTTTATTTGGAGATTGGATCTTTGCTGAAGAAATTAAGGTTGTTAGTGTAGGCCTTACCCCCAATATGTCTGGTGACCCCACAAAAAGAGAAAACCACCATGTAAAGTCAGAGGCACACAAGGAGAATTTCATTTAAATATAAAGGGCTGGAAAAAATGAAATTAGATGAGAAGCTCCTACAATCCTTTATCTACCTTACATGTTTATATTCTCTATAAGGAGTTTTATTCTCTTTCCCTTCCTACCTGCCCACTCATCTTCCAATATTCATTTGCCTGCTTCTTTGGTCCATATGGTGAGTTAAAAGTGCCCCCCTCACAGCTTGCAACTGCACATGTTTTACCTCCAGTCCCTAAAAGAAAAGAAATTTCGATCTCTGTCCCTCTCAGTCCAAATTCCAAAATTCCTACATAATCTAATTGGTTACACTTGCTCATACCATGATTAGAGCTACTGCTACTAAGGGTCAAGGTAACATTATGTAAATGAGCTTCTAGGGTCTAGTAGCTAGTTAAGGTGGATAGCTAAAAGTGGCATCAGGAGCTAAACAGCATACTCACAATGTCTATATATTGAATGCAGCAGTAAATTTACTTGTAAAATTAGTACACGTTTACTGAAAAAGGAAATAATACAGAAAACCTAAACATGTGAATCTCTGACCCTTTCTTTCAAGAAAACTGCTATGTCTTCTGTTTAACTGTTAAACATCAGCCAATAACACTTTCGCATAAATGCATTACCACTGGGAGCAATTAAATTACCCAGGAGGAGGTTCAGAGGATAAGGAATTTTGCTTATGGAAGTCACAGTGCCAGAAAATTTTCTGAGTAAAATCCACTCCTGAAGCATTTTAGGAAGGACATCAAGAAAGAAAATAGAAATGTAGGAAGGCAAGTGTCAAGGGACATTCAATATTTGCAAGCCAATTCATTGCAATCTAGAAGGGGAATCTATTTAATATAAATGTTGGGAGCAGAATACAACCATGTGTACATGGTTTCCATATACACAGAGATATGGAGACTACCTTTTGAAAGGCCATATATATAGGCTTGCAGTCAAAGCCACGGACTCTGTAAGCAAAGTTACGTGTCTGTGTACTGACTATGTTTACCTTTTGGACCTCATTTCCCATGTCTATAACATATAACATTACCAGAAACAATCTTCTAGCTTTCTTAAATGAAAATTAAATAAGTTAGTATATGTAAATCACTTGGAATTTTTCTTGTAGGCACTAGGTAAATGTTACCATTACCAAAAAAGAACCATCTTAGTAAATACAGTTGGGAAGCCCAGAGTTGGGGTAAGTTATAGAGGTGGTCAATCCTCCTTGATCTCAATTGTGTGACCTAATCTCTCCCACCACTTCACTCTGGCAGCCGTAGGATTGGGGCATCATTTTAACGCTAGATACCTTTGTGACTATAGAAATTATTTTAATTGGCTTAAGTCAGTCTTCACAGTCCTGTAGATCAGTCTAGTCTTGCTGTCTCATTTGTTGACTTGTTTCTATTTGCAAAACCAATTAGTTTTCATTTTTAGACATATATGGGCTAATTGTCAAGTTTATCCTCTTAGTCTATAATGAGAGAAATTATTAATTTTAATGCTTCAGTTAAACTAGATTCATCAGGATGGCCAATGGAGTGATCTGAGTGCTCAATTTTACTGGCCCTAGTGGTTCCACACTATCTGTGGAGTTAGCTTAAAAAGAAAAAAAAAACAAAAAAGAACAAAAGTCATATCAAGAACCCTTGTGTGGCAGTTGTTTTGGTGACAAATAAACAAAAATTATTGATACTCATCAATGAGGCCATTTACATATCAATTATTCACTCAGTCTTTTTATATACAATGCTGAGATTATATTTAGTGCCACTTCTGTGGCAGTGAAGAATTCCTAAAATTTTTATGATTTGAACATGATTGCAAGAGGGACTTTGCCTAACAATTGCAATCAGTGTAACCTGGTTTATTGTACCCTCAATGACTCCCCAACAATAAAAAAAAAAATTTATGATTTGAGAGTAATTTTTAAATATATCTTTTAAATTGTTTACAGTGACACAAATCAATTAAAAAAAAGAAATTTGGAGACATTGAAAATATTACAGATGTACAAATTAATAAGAGTGAATTTAGAAAAATTGAGATCCAGACACTTAAAAAAAACATAAAATGTGGATTCTAAAGCTTGAAACAATGAACTTGGCAGTACAAGGGCTTTCAGCCTTAAAATGAAGCCCCAGTCTTATGGTTGGCAGAGTGGAGAGGTAGAACTACCAGTAACGAACTTGGCAGAAAACAATAGAATTATTCCAAGAGAAGCACAGAAGCATAACCTAAAAAGTTGAGAATCTATCCAGATAATAATTTAAATGTGGTTTTTATTGGTACCGAAATTAAAAAAAAAAAGCCTAAAACTTGCTATCTCGTGGGAGAGTAAGCCATGTCACTAAACACAAGAGCCCATCACTTTTGGTACCATGCAAGCATCCACCTTACAAACTGTGATGGAGAACTGCCAGACATTTTTGAAAAAGAAACAAAAAAATATTATAAGCAAAGAAGTATTAGGTCAGTCAATAAAGCTATTGAACAATATAGATAACTTAGTAGGAAATGAATAATGTGTTTCAGAAAAAGTCATTACGAGACCTTTTTCACCTTCAAGGGATTTAGATTGGTTAAGGAGAAAGAATGTAGTCTTGGCTAGAAAAATAATCTGATTATTAATTGGCAACCCAGACAGAAATACTTGGCAATCTAACTACAGCATTAAGAGTATTATGTGTTCAATCTGATGTTTATATGTAACATTTGAAAAATGTTTTCCTGGCTCTTTCATACTTTTTTTTTTTTCCATGAAAAACAATCTTTTTCTCTTTACTTTTTTTCCTGACCCTTAAGAGGAAACAAATATTTCTCTTTGATTATCTCTGACTGGAATAATGAAAAACAGAATCTCATTAGACCATCATTTCTTTTCTAAAAGTCAATTGAGGGTGCTATTCTATGTACAACTCACTTGCCTTAGCCTTAGTCTCCTCACATCAGGAGAGAAGCAGCAGGCATGGTGGCTTCCACACTGAAGGCCCAGGAAAGGTAGAATGGGAAGAATGAGGGAGGGGGCTGGGAAAATGGAATGGAAAATTAACTCAGGCTGCCTGGTCTACACGTATGGATGGAGAATTGGCAGTTTCCATGGACAAGCGTGTCGTGAACTATTGTTTCTAACAGTAGACTTGAGGCTTGGTCAGGGTTCTGCAGTGAGGGCCAGCATGGCAGAAAAAATCAGGCCCCTGGTTCAACTCTAGAAATAGTTTCCTTGAGACATTGGCTATAGGAGAAGCTTTTAGAAGTTGTTGTTTTCTAGGGTACCTTGGATCTTCCCTTAGATCTCTATCTCAGTAGATTTTATTAATAAAGGCTCAACAACTTAGAAAATTCAGTGACTTTATTCCTAACATATCCCTCCTATCCATGCTGAATAATACATTCATGATTCCTCTGGACTGATGCTGGGCCACACAGTCTAGGAAGAGTGAGTCCTGCAGGGTCCCAGGATGCTTAATTCTCATCTAAGACCAGAAAAAATTAAAGAAAATAAAAATGAAATAAATTCTGTTTGTATATATTTTAAATTAATTAAATTTATTTCATTTTGACTTTATTTAATGTACATGTACGCTTAGTTTCTTAAAAAAATAAAGGAAAAAAAAAGACCAGAAAAAATAAATTCTATCCTCCCAACAGTGTAAATGCTGTGCCAGTAAATAATAGTTATTAGTTTTAAAATACAGACATATGATTTAGATTCTGCCAAAGAGATGCATCCACGTGAGATGAAAAATTGATTCAGAGTTCTATTATGTAGGGGAAAGAAGACAGGTGTGAATGGAACATCAGTCTTGCTTCTGTGAATTGCCATAGGGACAGACTGATTCTGTACCCCCCCCCCAGTACTGTGGCTTCCTGAATATGGGAAAGGTTCAGTTCTCTTCCAGAGCCATTTCTGCAATGCGGAATAAAAATTTTCCTAGAAGTTTACATTAGAATCAGTTTCTTTAGCCTTTCTCAATGCTTCTGTAAATTATCTACATAAGAAAACTTTTCTGTATAAACTTGATAGAGTAGATTCTCTTGTTAAGGAGTCAGACCCACAAATATTCTATCATCTCTCTCTTAAAACCTTCAGCTAGATGCCCCTGTTTGATTTTTAGATAGAGTAACATTTAAACTGTCCTTGATCCACAAGGATTTCCCACCTGTTTTAAATGCAAATTTACATTAGATCAACAAAATGTATGAAGTCCTACACTATGCCTTAAATTCTTCTGGCTACAGAGCACATAAAAATAAATCCAGCATGCTTATCTTTAAGAAGTTTTGTTTATAAACAAACTACACATAAATTAAGATATGTATTTTTGACAAATACCTTTTCTCTATAATCATTTACTATGTAATTAGTAATGCATAATTCTGGAAGAATGGATGTTCTTTCTCTGAGTACATAATGGTTGGTTGACTTGTTCTGCTGTAGTATTTAACACATATCTTTGTAGTTATTTGTGTGTGTGTGTGTGTGTGTGTGGCTCTGGGTGTACATATTTTATCTTTTCATGTATAAATTTTCTTGGAGCAAAGCTTACATATTATTTACTTTCCTTTCTACACTATCTTTAGTACATAACTGGTATTGGTAAATAGTTCTTGAATGAAAGAAGGACCATTGTAGGCAACATATACATCTCGGTTGGATTCTATAGAAAAATCAGGCACAAATATCTCTCCTTTATGGACTTCTGTTATTAAACTTCCCAGATTCTGCAACATATTTCCTATAGTTAAGGGGCAATTTATTGTTGTTTTTTGGTGCTATAGAGGCACAATGCTAATGAGGAAGACTGTCATATACTTGTATTCTGGGAAGTTCACTAACTCTTTTTCCTCGTACCTGCCTTGAACTGTGTCTGCCTTAACTTACCCCAGTAAGCGTCATGTAGGAATAATGGGATTTTTCAATTAGAGTTTTCATACGTTGGAGCAGATGAGCTTTTAAAATTCCTGATGCCTGGGATATAACCCAGGCCAATTAAAGTAGAAGCTCTTGGGATAGGATCCTAGGCATCAGTATTTTACAAAAATTTCTGGGAATTCCAGTGTGCAGTCAGGGTGAAAATCCAGCTCTAAAGAGGTAATATACTTTAATCCGGTATATCTCTAGAAAGTCTTAAGGTAAAAAACTGATCAACTTTTTTGTTACCGAGTCCATCTGAAAGAATTTACAATGGGAATAAATGAATAACTACGGCATCTTTAAAGTATCCTGAAAGTGCAAGTGTTTAACTCACAGTTATAATATTGTATGCTAATAATAGGCTTTCAGTAATATAAGTTATTCTAGTCTGATCTGTTGCAGCCCCTATGGCCCTGGTCTGGTGGTCTGGATCACCGCAGGAAGGAACCAGGCATGACACAGAATAGAAGGACAAGCTTGCAGGAGGCTAGCCAACCTTGATTACAGGGTATCCCCAAGCAACCTCTGCAGGAGCCTTTTATTGAGACAGTACAAGAAAGGTGAGGGGAGTATTAGACAATGACTGCATGCCTAAGGATTGCCATGGACTCAGGCTCTTTTTCGCAAGGAGCACCTGTGGATGAATTACCCAAGGGTTCACCCTCCCAGCTGCAAATCATCTTGCTCAGAGGTCGTCTGGCTCTTGGCAGCCTCTAAATTTCACCCCTCTAGTGTATTAAATACATTTCTGGATGGGCAAGGGAGAAAATCTGTCATTGGTTATTTCAGCCATTCTCCTCACCAAGGAGCTTTTTTTCCTGCTAAGTAAAAGAAACAAAAGGGCATATAAGTATAAAAGAATTACACCAACAGAACTAATCCAGGTTAAGGAAAACTATTTTAGCCAAACTAGGCATAGGGGGAAAACATGTCCCCTTTGTGCTAATTACCACCCAACTACATGCTATGGGCTGACCATAGGGCCCATGACACTTCCGTGGGAAGTATTAACCAACACCCGAAGTTATGTTAGGTGGGGAAAGAGCTGTACTGCACTCGGACCCTTTCCAAAGAGCACTATAACTTTAAGTAAAGATCAGATGCCCCACTGAAACAGATATAAATCCAACAAGTGCAATTCTCTTACTTTGGCCAATACCAGTATAACCGTTACCTCAAAGCCTGCTGTTTAAGGTCGTCGATGTCATAACCTTCAAAGGTTTAGAAGATGCATACTAAGCTTACCTGGCACTTGTTATTCAGCCCAAAATAATGAAATCCTGTATCAATCTTCCCACTCTGCATAGAAGCTCCAACTGCTTCTTAGGGAAACAGGACGCTGACTGCTCTTAACTGCTTCCTTCTGATGATGAACAGTGATATGGGAGAGGTAGCTAGAGTTCCCACAGAGGAGGTTGATCCAGGGTTTCTATATTATGAAATTACCTAGGCTTCAAAAATCAGGGTCCTGTGAATAAAAGAAAAGTTAGTGATAACAAATTTGTTAACATGCTGGCAAGGTTTCCTACTCATGTCAAAGCTTAATCCAGCAGGCTGGTAACCACTGCTTATCTTGATGTTCTGTAATAATATGGGCAAAAATTCAACCCCAATGCAATACATAATCAGGTTTCTACTCTGACATGTCAGGTTTTCTATAAAAAATAGGTTGTTTTATTGGAGAAGATGGTGAATGAGTGAGAGATGCCTAGTGGAATTCTGCAGCTATCTTTCTGTCATTGCTGAGATTCAGAAAATTGAGAGTGAAAAGAGCTCTGTAGAGTATGTACTTAGGACTATTACTCAAGGGGAGGATATCCTCTCCCCATATCTGTTTATTAACATATCTTTTAATGTTTTATGATGTTGCCCAATAATGGCTTGTTCTCAAGAATTGTTAGGAATACCATGAGATAATTGAATATTCCAAAAAGATAGGAAGGTATTTAATTTTTGAGTAGAATAAAAAGGTACGTTGTAAGTTTTAATAGATTTAGGGAAACCCATAATATTAAAGCACTCTAAGAAATATTGAATGACATGGTGAGTCCTTTCTTCCAGTAAAGCAGTAGCCCAAGAGAAATGAGAGAAAGTATATATGGAATGATGCACATGTTTCAGTCTACCAAAGGATGAGACAATGGTCACATCCATCTGCCATATCTGATTTTCTGCTTCTCCTCTAGGGTTGGTTTCCTCCAGAGAGAGAGGTAAGTGTATCTTTGAACAAGAAGGGCAGTTGGAAAGAATCTGCCAAGACTGAGTTCTTATAAGTTGAAATTTCTTATGGAGCATTTTTGCATTAGCGTGTGGGTAAGAGTGAAAAGTAGAAGCTTTTGGAACAGTACCAATAAGAGCCTGTTGTATTTTTGCATTCATTGAGGTCTTTGGACCCAGAAGTATGGTGTGTTCTCTGATATGAGTTATGTAGATAGGGTGAGTATGATGACTTATAAGTGCCTGAATAGACTGAAAAAGAGAAGAAATCTCATCAGTGGAAGTGATGGTTGCTGTTTCTATCTTTCTAATAGCTATGCAGGCATACTAAGAGTCCATGACCACATTTATTGCTCAAGGAAAGTCTTGAAGTAAAATAAAAATAGCATATATTTCATTTTTTTGAACCAAGGTATAAGTACTTGAACAACTTTGAAAGTATTACCATCTGTATATCTGTGTAAAAGATAACAGCATCCAAAATTGGAGAGTCTTTAACAACATAAGGGAGAATCCAAGAAGTAAGCTTTAAAAACTGAAATCTTTTGTCATTAGGATATTCATTAGTAATAGAGCTTGTACAGGATGCAAAAGCAATTTCCCACAATATTGATAATTGAAAATTGAGTGGAATTTACTTTTCTGTGAAAGGAAAAATAATAGAATAAGGATCATAACCTGTAAGTTGGCGAATTCTAGTTCTACCCTTAGCAATCAATTCACAAATTTTATCTAAGTATTGTTCTAATTTTTGTGTAGTTCTGTTAGAAAGGGACAGACATTCTAAAAGAATATCTACATGACAAATAACTATAACTCCAGTTGGGGAAAGACTAGTGGCTATAATTATTAGCCCAGTTGGAAATCTGACATCAACCCTATCTAATTCTTTTGATGCAAACTCTTTTTCAATTAGTTGCGGTTCTTCCTTGGCTTCTGGAGTGAGTGAATGAGGACTATTTAAGTCCAAAGGTCCTTCCAGAATTTTGAAAAAATTAGAGGAAGCACAGGTTGGTATTCCTAAAATAGGACATAACCAATTAATATGACCTTATAGCTTTTGAAAGTCATTTAAAGTGGACAGGGAATCCAATCAGAGTTGAATACATTGTGGAAGAATTTGAGTTTGAGTCAATTTATATTCTAAATAATTATAAGCTATAGTTTGCACCTTTTCTGAAGCAATTTGAAGACCATAATACTTTAATATATATACAGCTTATTCAAACATTTCTTATAAAACTGTCAAACTCTGATGTGCCAATAAATTGTCATCCATATAATGAATAATGTAGGCTGTAGAGTATCTCCTTCTAAGAATCTGTAAGGGTTGATCAACAAACTGTTGACACAATGTAGGACTATTCAACATACCTTGTGGCAGAACCTTCCACTGGTAATGTTTGGGAGGCTTCTGCTGATTATAGACAGGAACAGAAAAGGCAAAATGTGGTTGGTCTTCAGGATGCAGGTATATGGTAAACACACACACACAAAAAAACAATCCTTTATGTCAATAACATACAACACCAATGGGAAGGAATCATAGAGGGGAAAGGAAGTCCTAATTGCAGGGGTCCCCTGGGTATAATAGATTCATTAAATTTGCAAAGGTCAGTGAGCATTTTCCAATTGCCTGATTTCTTAACACAAAAATAGGAGAATTCCATGGGCTGGTAGAGGGTTTGATATCCCCTTGCTCCAATTGTTCCTGTACTACTAATTTTAAAGCATCCAGCTATTCCATAGTTAGGCCGCTGCTCCACCCACACTGGATACTACTCTTCCAGGGTAGCCTGAGAGCATATTTCAGGGCAGTGGCCTCTATGCTAAATTTGACATTTACAAGAAATTAACATGAGGGGATGGTATGGTTATCACAGCATTCCATTGCTGGAGCAAATCACGACCCCATAGGTTAATAGCAATGTCGGCTATATATGGTTGGATTTGAGCATTCTGCTTTTCTGACCCCAAGTAGGTTGAAGGCAAAACACTCTGAAAGATTGAATCTAGAGTTTTGATGCCAACAAAAGTAATATCAACAGCTTGTTTCAGCCATTCCCTGGGCCACTGATTTAGAGCCATAACTGAAACATTGGCTCCCATGTCTAACAGGCTAGTAAAGTTTTTATCCTTCAGAGTGAGAGTCAATTGAGTCCTACTCTTATCAACAGATGTTTGCCAGAAAATATGGCTTGTGTTACCAGTTTCATCAGTATGTTTTTCCCCAGTACCTTGTAACTTAATGCACTGCAATAGTAGCAATTGAGCAATCTTTTGTGTGGCCAAAATTTGAGTTGGTCCGTTTACTGAAATCATGATCTGTATTTCCCCTAAGTAATTACCATCAATAACACCTGTGTGGATGAACATTCCCTGCAGTGCTAATTCACTTTTCCTGAGCAATAATCCAACAGTACCTGGGAGCAGAGGACGACACACTCCTGTTTTCAATTCTTTTGCTCCCCTGCTTGGAAGCAGGACATTATCGTATGCCAGTGAGTCCAAAGCAACACTGCCTGAGGTGGCGTGTAAAAGAGTCTGAACAGAGTGAATTTGCTGTTGAATAAGTACATTCTCAGACCCGTATTTTTGGCCTGCAGCCCCAGGTTGGGCCTGCCTACTAGTTTTCCTGCGATAAAGATGTTCCTTTTTATTGAACTGAAAGCGGCACTCATTCACCCATTGGGGTGGTTTCTTACACCTGGGACAAAACCCAGGAGGTTTTCATTTGCTATAAGTCTTTTGGTCATTATTTTTTCTACAGATCTTCCCTTTCCAACAGTCTTTTCTCCTATGTCCCAATTTTCCACAGTTATGACATTTAGGATGGTACAGAATGACCCCTTCTTTTAAAGTGGCAGCAAGCAAATTAGCCTTGTGGAATTCTGTTCCTATATCAGCACATGCCTGTATATATTCCTCTAAGGGAGAATTTTGTGCTTTCAAAGGTTGCAAGGCCTTTTGAACTCAGAGTTAACATTCTCAAACGCTAAAGTTTGGAAAAGCATGCCTCTGGGTTCTGGCTGGGCAATGGCCTTATTGACTGCAGTTTTTAATTGGGCTAGAAAGTCAGTATAAGGTTCATTCCCTGACTGCATTATATTGATAAAAGATTTAGAGATATCTCCAGGAGCCTGAACCTTTTCCCAGGCCCTAAGACAACACAGCCTTGTCTGGAATACAGCTCTGTCATTGTACTGAAGTTGACTGGGAATCCTCAGCCACTGACCGGACCCAGTAAGCTGTTCTGATGTTACAGGGACTCTTCTCTGCTGGTTTTGGTGACTCATCAGGTCAGCCTCCTCCTTCCACCAGGTTTTGAACTTTAAATACTGTCCAGACTCAAGAACAGTTCTGGCTATCATGTCCCAGTCATAAGACATGAGCTACTGCTCTTGTACAAGCCCCTGTAACAGACCTCTAGAAAACAGGGATTGCATACCATACTGTGCTATAGCCTGTTTCAAATCTTTCAGAACCACAAAAGTAATCAAAACGTTGGCCCCCTTGAGGGTGTTGCAGATCTGGAGGACTGTCAGTGACTGTAACCAGAAAAAGCCCCAAAGTGTCTTCCCACTTGAAGTCACTAGTTTTATGCTCTTTTTTTTTTTATTATTATTTATTTTTTTAATTGTTAAATCATAGCTGTGTACATTAGTGCAATCAAGGGGTACAATGTGCGGGTTTCATGTACAATCTGAAATATTCTCATCAAACTGTTCAACGTAGCCTTTATGGCATTTTCTCAGTTAGTGTATGCAGGCATTTGTATTCTGTGTTTAGTAAGTTTCGCCTGTACCCATTCTAAGATGCACTGTAGATGTGGCGCCACCCATTTCCCTCCCTCCACCAAAACCTCCCCCCTCCCTTCCCCTTCCTTGGCCCTTTCCCCTTAGTCTTGTGCTATCTTCATGTGAAAGCTATAATTTAGCTTCACAGTAGAGCTGAGTACATTGGATAATTTTTCTTCCATTCCTGAGATAATTTGCTAAGAAGAATATGTTCCAGCTCCATCCATGTAAACATGAAAGAGGTAAAGTCTCCGTCTTTCTTTAAGGATGTATAATATTCCATGGTATACATGTACCACAATTTGCTAGTCCATTCATGGGTCGATGGACACTTGGGCTTCTTCCATGACTTAGCAATTATGAATTGGGCAGCAATAAACATTCTGGTACAGATGTCTTTGTTATATTGTGATTTTTGGTCTTCTGGGTATAAACCTAGTAAAGGAATTACAGGATCAAATGGCAGGTCTAGCTTTAGGTCTCTAAGTATTCTCCAAAAATCCTTCCAGAAGGAACGTATTAGTGGGCATTCCCACCAGCAGTGTAGAAGTGTGCCCTTTTCTCCACATCGATGCCAACATCTCTGGTTTTGGGATTTTGTTATGTGGGATACTCTTAGGGGTTAGATGATATCTCAAGTAGTTTTGATTTGCATTTCTCTGATGATTAAGGATGATGAGCTTTTTTTCATGTGTTTGTAGATCATGTGTCTGTCTTCTTTAGAGAAGTTTCTCTTAAAATCCCTTGCCCACCATGAGATGGGGTCACATGTTCTTTTCTTGCTAATACTTTTGAGTTCACTGTGGATTCTGTTTATTAGACCTTTATCGGAGGTATAACCTGCAAATATTTTCTCCCATTCTGAGGGCTGTCTGCTTGTTTTACTTACAATGTTCTTGGCTGTGCAGAAGCTTTTTAGTTTGATCAGGTCCCAGTAGTGTATTTTTGATACTGTTTCTTTCTTTTTTTTTTTTTTTGTAGAGACAGAGTCTCACTTTATGGCCCTCGGTAGAGTGCCGTGGCCTCACACAGCTCACAGCAACCTCCAACTCCTGGGCTTAAGCGATTCTCTTGCCTCAGCCTCCCGAGTAGCTGGGACTACAGGTGGCCGCCACAACGCCTGGCTATTTTTTGGTTGCAGTTTGGCCGGGGCCGGGTTTGAACCCGCCACCCTTGGTATATGGGGCCGGCGCCCTACCGACTGAGCCACAGGCGCCGCCCTTGATACTGTTTCAATTGCCTGGGGAGTCCTCCTCATAAAATATTCACCCAGGCCGATTCCTTCAAGAGTTTTCCCTACACTTTTTTGAAGTGTTTTTATAGTTTCATGTCTTAAGTTTAAATCTTTTATCCAGTGAGAGTCTATCTTAGTTAATGGTGAAAGGTGTGGGTCCAGTTTCAATCTTCTACAGGTTGCCAGCCAGTTTACCCAGCACCATTTGTTAAATAGGGAATCTTTTCCCCACTGAATGTTTTTAATTGGCTTGTCAAAGATCAGATAATGGTAAGTAGCTGGATCCATCTCTTGGTTCTCTATTCTGTTCCAGACATCTACTTCTCTGTTTTTGTGCCAGTACTATGCTGTTTTGATCACTATTGATTTATAGTACAGTCTCAGGTCTGGTAGCGTGATTCCTCCTGCTTTGTTTTTATTGCTGAGTAATGTTTTGGCTATTCGAGGGTTTTTCTGATTCCATATAAAATGAAGTATTGTTTTTTCAAGATCTTTAAAATATGACAATGGAGCTTTAATAGGAATTGCATTAAAATTATATATTGCTTTGGGTAGTATGGACATTTTAACAATGTTGATTCTTCCCAGCCATGAGCATGGTATGTTTTTCCATCTGTTAACATCTTCAGCTATTTCTTTTCTTGAAGTTTCATAGTTCTCTTTGTAGAGATCTTTCACATCCTTTGTTAGGTATATTTCCAAATATTTCATCTTCTTTGGCCCTACTGTGAAAGGAACAGACTTCTTGACTGTTTTTTCAGCTTGGTTATTGTTGGTATATATAAAGGCTACAGATTTATGGGTGTTGATTTTGTAGCCTGAGACATTGCTATATTCCTTGATCACTTCTAAAAGTTTGTAGCAGATTGCCTAGTGTTTTCCAGATATACAATCATATCATCTGCGAAGAGTGAAATTTTGATCTGTTCTGACCCTATGTGGATACCCTTGATTGCCTTTTCTTCCCTGATTGCGTTGGCTAAAACTTCCATTACAATGTTAAAGAGCATTGAAGACAATGGGCAATCTTGCCTGGTTCCTGATCTAAGTAGAAATGATTTCAGTTTAACTCCATTCAATACGATATTGGCTGTGAGTTTACTGTAGATGGCCTCTATTAGTTTAAGAAATGTCCCTTCTATACCAATTTTCTTAAGTGTTGTGATCATGAAGGGATGCTGGATATTATCAAAAGCTTTTTCTGCATTAATTGAAAGAATCATATGGTCCTTATTTTTCAGTTTGTTTATGTGCTGATTACATTTATAGATTTATGTATATTGAACCAGCCTTGAGACCCTGGGATAAATCCCACTTGGTCATGGTGTATAATTTTTTTGATGTGTTGTTGGATTCTGTTTGTTAGGATCTTATTGAGTATTTTAGCATCAATATTCATTAGTGATATTGGTCTATAATTTTCTTTTCTTGTTGGGTCTTTGGTGATCAAGGTGATGTTTGCTTTGTAGAATGTGTTTGGGAATTTTCCTTCTTTTTCTATATTTTGGAAGAGGCTTAGTAGTGTAGGTACTAGTTCTTCTTTAAAGGTTTGGTATAATTCTGATGTAAAGCCATCTGGTCCTGGGCTTTTCTTTTTAGGGAGATTTTGTATAGTTGATGCTATTTCAAAACTTGATATAGGCCTGTTCAACATTTCCATTTTGTTCTGGCTAAGTCTTGGTAGGTGGCATACTTCCAGGTATTGGTCAATTTCTTTCAGATTTTCATATTTCTGAGAGTAGAGTTTCTTGTAGTATTCGTTAAGGATTTTTTGAATTTCTGAGGGGTCTGTTGTTATTTCATCTTTACCATTTCTGATTGATGAAATTAGAGATTTTACTCTTTTTTTCCTGGTTAGGTTGGCCAAGGGTTTATCTATTTTATTGATATTTTCAAAAAAACAACTTTTGGATTTATTGATCTGTTGTATAATTCTTTTGTTTTCAATTTCATTTAGTTCTGCTCCGATTTTGGTTATTTCTTTTCTTCTACTGGGTTTAGGGTTGGAGTGTTCCTTCTCCAGTTGCTTGAGATGTCCCATTAAGTTATTAACTTCCTCTCTTTCCGTTTTCTTGAGGAAGGCTTGCAGTGCTATAAATTTCCCTCTTAGGACTGCCTTTGCAGTATCCCCGAGGTTCTGGTAATTCATGTCTTGATTGTTGTTTTCTTCCCAATATTTGGTGATTTCCTTCTTAATCTCATCTATAACCCTTCTATCCTCCAGCATAAGGTTGTTTAGCTTCCATGTTTTTGTATGGGTATGCAGGTTCCTGTTGTTATTGAGTTCAACTTTTATTCCATGATGGTCTGAGAAGATGCAAGGAATAATTTCTATTTTTTTAAATTTGCGGAGGTTAGATTTGTGGCCTAGGATGTGGTCGATTTTGGAGTATGTTCCGTGGGCTGAAGAGAAGAATGTGTATTCAGTTTTGTTGGGATGAAATGTTCTGTAGATTTCTGTTAAGTCCAGATGTTGAATGGTTGAGTTTAAATCTAAAATTTCTTTGCTTAGCTTCTTTTTGGAGGATCTATCCAGCACTGCTAAAGGGGTGTTAAAATCTCCCACTACTATGGAAGTGGAGGAAATCAAGTTGCTCATGTCTGTTCGAGTTTCTTTTATAAATTCAGGTGCGTTGTGGTTGGGTGCATAAGCATTAATAATAGAGATCTCATCATATTGAGTATTACCTTTAACAAATATGAATTGTCCATCCTTATCCTTAGTTATTTTGGTTGGTTTAAAGCCTATTGCACCTGTGAACAGTATTGCAATGCCTGCTTTTTTCTGCTTTCCATTTGCCTGGAATATAGATGTCCATCCTTTCACATTGAGTCTATATTTGTCTTTTAATGTAAGATGCGATTATTGTATGCAGCAGATATCTGGCTTGAGTTTTTGTATCCAGTCAACCAACCTGTGCCTCTTTAGAGGACAGTTTAAACCATTCACATTAATTAAGAACATTGATAAGCCTTTCGAGAGTCCAGTGGACATTTTTAATTCTTTTGCGATTGTGGAATTTGGTATTTGATCAAAATTTTCTGGGTGAGTTTACTTTTGTGGTGGAGGATTGTGCTGGTCTTTATGGAGGATAGGTCTGAGAATGTCCTGGAGAGCTGGTTTAGTTATGGCAAATTTCTTCAACATGTGAATGTCATTGAAATATTTAATTTCTCCGTCATAAATGAAACTCAGTTTAGCTGGGTATAGGATCCTGGGTTGAAAGTTATTTATTTATTTTTTTTAGGAGATTAAAAGTCGATAACCATCCTCTTCTAGCTTGAAAGGTTTCAGCAGAGAGATCTGCAGTTATTCTAATATTCTTCCCCCTTGTAGGTAATGGTTTTCTTTCATCTGGCAGCTTTCAGAATTTTCTCCTTCATATTAACTTTAGTGAAATTGATGATTATGTGTCTGGGGGATGTCTTATTCGGGTTGAGTCGTGCTGGAGTTCTGAAACTGTCTGCTATCTGAATTTCAGAATCTCTTGGCATGTCTGGAAAGTTTTCCTTCATAATCTCATGGAGAAGAGACTCTGTGCTTTGTGAAGCCACTTCATCACTTTCGGGGATCCCTATAAGATGAATATTAGTTTTCTTTGAATTATCCCAGAGCTCTCTGAGAGAGTGATCTGTTTTTGCCCTCCATTTCTCTTCCTCTTTGAGAGTTTGGGAGTGTTCGAAAGCTTTGTCTTCAATGTCAGAAATCCTTTCTTCTGCTTGCTCCATTCTGCTACTGAGGGATTCTACTGTGTTTCTCAGATCTTTGAGGGATGAAACTTCTTGTCTCAATGTGTCAAAATCTTTGGTCATTTGGTCTTTGAATTAATTTGTTGAATTCTTGAGATATCTTTTGAGTTACTGCTTGGAATTCTAATTCAATCTTATTTGCTATCCAGATTCTGAATTCAATTTCTGACATCTCGGCTATATGTTTGTGCATGGGATCTTGTGCTGTGTCTGCCCCATTGATCCTTCGGGGAGTTGATCAACTCTGATTATTCGTATCGCCAGAGTTTTTTTGTTGATTTCTCCTCATGATTATTTTTCACTGTTGACTCTGGCCATCCTCAGAGTTGGGGAGGTGTCTCTCCAAGATTAGATCCCAGTGGGATCATGGTATTGTTGCTTGATCTTTGTAGGGAGTTACCCTGTGTAGTTCCTCTGGGGTTGCTCCAGCTAGGGAGTTCTGGTTGTGGAAGCAGCTCCGGCGTGTGACACACCTGGATCTACCAGCAGGGTGCAAGGTGGTGCGCACAGTTCTGGGAGTGCCTGGCTCCCAGTGACTTTGGCACAGAGAGCCCAAGGCTCCAGCAGTCTCTGGCCAGGAGAAGGGCTCTACGCAGAAGCAGGGAGGGGTCCAGAGGGCACGCGGCTACCAGTATCCCTGGCCAGACAAGTGGGCCAGTGTGGAGTCTGGGAGGACACAGGAGGGAGGTCGCAGGGTTGCACAGCTCCCGCAGTTCCTGGTCAGGGCATGCAGAGCCCCGGTTGTTGCGGGGTCATGGCACAGATCTTATGGAGGTCCAGGCAGCTCCAAGCCCAGGAGTTTGAGGTTGCTATGAGCTGTGACACCACAGCACTCTCCCAAGGGCAATAGCCCAAGCCTCCAGTGTGCCAAAACCATCTCACTCTGCCCCTAAGCGTTAAGGCTGTAAGGCAACTCAGTCCCTACTTTTAGGCTGCTCAGTCGCTAGGTTACTAGGTCCCACCCGATTTTTGCTCTGGGACTCTGAGGGCAGAGCTTGCCAGGGCAGTTTTCTCACATAATGGCTCCCTGCATCCCAGCTCAGTGACTCTGTCTGGGGCCCCAGACAATGCCCAAAGTTCTCCGCCCTCCTGCTCAAGGTCTCCCCAAAGCAGTTCAACTGAGTGCCAAGTCCAAAAACACCAAAACAGTTCACAGGTAAGGCCTTTCCAGTTTGCAGTCTCACTGCTGTTTGTGATTATGGTTGCTGGTGTGATTAGGTTGATGGAACACACGCAACCACTTGCCAATTTCCCACTGTTTTTCTCCTCCTCTTGGTGTCCAGAAGTCCCTTGCTGGCTCAATGTATCCTCAAAGGCATGATTATAGGCAGATCCCACCAGCCAGAGATGTCTGGAGTCTTATCTCCCCAGACTCATCATGCCCAGTTGCAGGGAAGCTGTTACTCAGCCGCCATCTTTAATCCCACTTTATGCCCTTCTAACACAGCCTTCATAACAGAAGTCACAGGCAGTTCATTTATATAGGGAGGTGTTGAGGGCAATATTGGGTGCTCTAAGTTGGCATTTCTGATGGTGAGACTATTTGCCTGGTCTTCTAATTGTTTGATCTGAGCAGCCATAATGGTAATTACCACAGAGGTAATTCCTGGCTTATTTGTGTCTGTATCATATGCTCTTGATTCCCAGTTCTCCTTAGGTCCAGATTCCCACTGAACATCACTATTCTCCTCACTTTCAAATTATGTTTGAACATTGCCTTCTTCCTCAGTTTCCAACTCTTGTGACTCCCCAAACAGGAAGTTACCCATTGTTTTCTCCAAATGTCTTTGCTTATTTACCAAAGATCCCACTTATTCTGAGCAAGGTTCCCTAGATTCTATTGGCCAAAGGTCCCACTTGCCCTGAGTGGAGTTTCCCTTTGGACTTCCTCCCACTGTCTACCAAAGGCCTCACTTACTTCTGAGTGTCACTTTCCCCTTTGATCCATGTCTGTGGTGTCCTGTTGTGTCCTACAGGATCCTGCTGGATATGCCAGATATCACAGCCCCTATGGCCCTGGTCTCAATGGCCAGAGGAAGGAACCAGGCATGACACGAATTAGAACAGGCATCCTCAAACTTTTTAAACAGGGGGCCAATTCACTGTCCCTCAGACTGCTGGATGGCCAGACTATAGTTTTTTAAAAAAAAAACAACCTATGAACAAATTCCTATGCACACTGCACATACCTTATTTTGAAGTAAAAAAACAAAATGGGGACAAATACAATTCACACCGCTTCATGTGGCCCATGGGCCTCAGTTTGAGGATGCCTGGATTAGAAGAACAAGCTTGCAGGAGGCGAGCTAACCTTGATTTCAGGGTAGCCCCAAGAAACCTTTGCAGGAGCCATTTATTGAGACAGTAAAAGACAGGTGTGGGGAGTATTAGACAATGACTGCATACCTAAGGATCGCCATGGACTCAGGCTCTTTCTCTGCAAGGAGCACCTGCCAAGAAATTGCCTGAGGGTCCACCCTCCAGCTGCAAATGATCTTGCTGAGAGGTCATCTGACTCTTGGAGTCCTCTACACTAATCTATTCCGGTCTCTGTACTGTTCTAAATTGAGCATATAGGTTGTTCAATTGAACACTATTTTGGATTTCATGGAAAGTAAATTTCCTAAGTAAAACAAATGCTTGCTTTATTTCAAATGGGGACACAATCAGTTCATTTAAAAGAAAATAAAAGAATGTCAAAAACTAAAGACTCGTTCCTTTGTTAAAATTCTTTTCCTCAATCAGAGTAATGAGTTTCATTTCACTGAGGTAGCACAATTTTTTAATTAAGTTAATTAGAAGTATAATAAATATAATTTATGATTAAATATGCTCCCTTTGTGTATCCATAAGATTTAATTGATACACAATTACAAGCTAACAGCTGAGGATTTCGGGGGAGGCAGCTGACTAACTTTGGATTCTGGTACACCCCTTTAAGCCTTAATATTCTCTCTGTATTGTAGACATTTCCAAGCAGGTAAACTGCCTTTTTCTTAATAATTCCAAGGAAGGAAAAAAAAATAACTATAAAATCTTAGAATTAAATTTCTTGCTACCTCATTACATTTTTATTAATTTTTTTACACTCTTTTTTTTTTTTTTTACTTTTTTCTATTTTCTTTCTGTCTCACATTTCCTACTTCTGGGTTTGCTGATTTTACTCATTTCTCAAGGCCCCAAGGCTATAAAACCAAAGCCAAAAATGCTGGAAAGAGGTCTGAGTGTTTTGTTCTGGCCTCCACTAAACTGGATTGCAAAGGTGATAATTTACCTCTCCTGCAACTGTAAAGGTAGCTGGATTGGTTCACACATTTTCACATACTTTTAATTTAGTCCAGTCTGTTTCTCTCCCATGCAATGGATGGGAAATGTATACATAAGTGAGAACCTGCACAAATATTCATCAGAAATGAAATCTAGAGATGGGAAAATGTCTTTTAATTAGCCAAATGATCTCAAGCAAATTATAACAACATTTGTGTGCCATAATTTCCAAATCTTTATTTTGGAATGAAAATACTTGTCTTTCAGGTGTATCATAAAGATAAATTATATAAAGTACCTGAAAAGTTTCCAGCACATATAGGACCCCTCAAAAATGTTTTGTTATTCTTTCATTGTTATCAAGAATGCTAATAACATGGGCGGCACCTGTGGCTCAAGGAGTAGGGCGCCGGTCCCATATGCCGGAGGTGGCGGGTTCAAACCCATCCCCAGCCAAAAAAAAAAACCCACAAGAATGCTAATAACAATGCTTGATTATGTGATCAGAGCAAATCCCTTATCTATAACGTGGATTAAAAGTACCCACCTTTACAGTCTTTTTAAATGGAACAAATGAAGTGATGTAGGTGCAAATGCTACATATAAATCACCATTAATGTCAAAGTATTATTAATGAGTAGTTTATATTATTGGGTTTCATATGGATTAAAACTATCTTGATTTTTTAAGTGTCTTTACTAATCAAACTCCTGAAACATGCATAAGACTTTGACTAAATTAAAGCAATGAAACCAAACAGGTACAATTCCTAGGAGAAAATTGAGTTCATAAAGCTGCTAGAAGAATGCCAACTATTTAGAAGGCTAAAGGGGACATTGGAGAAAATGTATCCAGTTACCAACTTCATAGATCCCTTTTCTCCCCGAAAGTCTAATAAAGTAGTGGAAATCTTGAGACCAATGTAGGCTTGCTTTTTCAATTAGATGCTCTGTTATTTTTAGTCTCACCCCCTCAAGTTATCTCACTTCATATTCTCTGTTGAAAAAAAAAATCTGTTTGTATTAAATTTCTGATGCTGACATTTTGATGTCAATTCATGTTAAATTGGCCACTCACTGAATCCTGTCAAAATTGGAGATTAAATTGCTTTTAAACTTCAGCTGAACTCATAAAGAACTATAACTGGAATAGTAAGAGATTGTAAAAGTTGTCAGAATCAAAAAAAAAAAAAATCTCTGACAGGTAGAGAAGAGGGTTCTTATACATAAGTGCCTGATAACAAAAATTATCACAGAAGACCACAAGCTTACACAAAGGCCATTACAATCTTATACAAAAATTACTTTTTCAAGGACATCAACTTTGCCCATCAACTGCCTGTCCAACTTTGCACCGTCATCACCTTTGTTATTCATCCTGGTTGTCAACAATCCTTATCACAGAACACTTGTGCAATCCTGCTCATTTTTCCTTTAAAAGTATTTGTTTTTCAGTATGTTCCTATAGTCCCAAGTATGGGAGAAGCACAAACAGAAGGATCCCTTGAGTTCAAGAGATGGAGACTGCAGTGAGCTATTTTTGCATCACTACCCATCCAGCATATGAGACAGAGTCAGACCCCATTTCTAAATAAATAAAAAACAAACATTTACAAAAAAAAATTTCCCCCATTAACTGCTTGAATAGGCATAATGTTTACTGTAGTACACGTATCCCCATTTCAATATCCTGTTTCCAAATAAATTTTATTTTCTTGTAGAGAGACTCTTCTGTAATTTAGGTTGATAAGTTAGATTTCTACTTGTGTTCTTTTTTGAAGATAAAAAAAAATCTGGCTAAAATCAATCTGTGTGTCCTATAAATGATCTATGGATTAATAAAATTATTCTTAATAAGCACATGTTTCTGTATATGTAGTCAATTTTTATTAAAGAATTTGAAAATGGAAAAAAATACAATTATATATGGTTAAACTACTTCAAGATAATCACCTGAAAATTATTGTTATTTACACTTCTTAAGCATAGCATTTCATACAAAAATATAATCAGTATAAATATTCTGTTTTTGTAAACTGATCATTAAAATGTAAGGCTATTGTTTCTATGAAAATAAGTACAGTATAATAATATTTCCATAGCATTTCATTATATTTATTGGTTTCAAATTATTGACTTTTTATAATGTTTAAATTTTCCTTTTTAAACACAATTTGATGGGCAGACATATTTATTAATCTCTGTACACATTAACTTATATCTTAAAGGCTGAACCTGAAAGTGGAATCACTATATGGAAGAATAAACATAGGTTTAAATATTATTTTTTTTTTCGGCAGTTTTTTTCTCTTTTTTTTTTCTTTTATTAAGTCATAAACACATAGATCATGTGTATATTAGTGCATTTATGGGGTACAATGTGTTGATTTTATATACAATTTGGAATGCTTATATCAGACTAGTTAATATATCCTTTACCTCATTTACTTAATTATTGTGTTAAGACATTTATACTCTATACTTTATAGATTAGACATGTTGAAATATACACCATAGGTGTAGTCCCGCCATTGACAGTTTTTGGCAGGGGCTGGGTTTGAACCTGCCACCTCCGGCATATGGGGCTGGCACCCTACTCCTTTGAGCCATGGGCGCTGCCCTAGGTTTAAATATTCTAATGCACATTTTCAAATTTGACTCCAGATGTGTGTACACACACATATACACACATATATGTATATATATATGTCTGTGTGTATATATATATATACACACATATACACATATATATGTTTTTATATATATATATATACACACATATACACATATATATATGTTTTTATATATATATATATATACTTTTTTAAAACTAATTTCTTATACCTATATCTAAGCTCATCGTAACACTGGGGATTATTGTTACTTTAAATCTTTGCTAAACTCTTAGGGAAAACACAATAGCATTGATTTTAAATGTGTTTCTTTGGTTATTAGTGTGGTTCAGCACTGTTTTACAACTTTAATTTTGTACACACATTTATACTTTCGTGAATTAATTTTAGAGAGCTTTCTCATGTAATCATTTTGGTGCATTGTACTTCTTTATCAATATTTAAGTGATTTATTATTATGGAGCCACCCTTTCATTTGGAAAATATGATGTAATCATTTTCTCAGTTTAGTTACTTTTATCATTGTTTAGGGTGTCTTTGATCCACACAACTTGTGTTTTGTAGCAAAAAATATATAATCATTTTTCCTACTATGTCATATTTCAACTTTCCTATCTTAAAATATATACAATAAATATACTGTGTATTTTATAACCATAAATAATTGTAAGTATTTACACAAATACCCAAGAAAATATTCTTATTGTGAATATTCCACACAAAACTGAAATACCTTATAGAGTAGGAGTTTTCTTCAGTGTTAATCATTATTCTATCCTGTTTACCACCCTAGAAAAAGTTGCTATGTCAAAATTCAGTTGGGTATAACAGATTCTTAACAATGGATTGCTAAGTATTTACAAACACCTATTAAATTACTTTTATTAGGTTCTTTCCATTTATACCATTGTGCACCAAGAAGAGATGGAATGATTACAGTGACCAAACTATGTACTTCTGAGAATCTATTTTTTTTAGCAACTTTGTCATTTGTGCAATAGTTTGCCAAACTCTGTTATCATGTAACAGCTAGAATGCATATAGAAAGGTAAAGGATGATATTAGCAAAGAGTTTTCCCATTTATTATTGGTATGTTATTTATGTTTCTTATTATATAATTCTTCATGCAGGTAGATAAATCTTACTGAGTGTATCTTCATTGAACTTCTTCATTTACAAAGGTTCCCATGGCTTAGCACTAATACACATACAGTAATTGCAAAGAAAAATTGTTAAGTAATTGAAAACTCACACTTTTTTACATACTACAGTTTCACAAGCAATGTTTGAACATTTTAATGTACAGACTGTTCCAAACTTATGGATGGCTTGACTTAAAAATGTTCTACTTTTCAATGATGCAAAAGTGATACAAATTCATTAGAAACTGTACTTGGCATACCCGTACAACCATTCCATTTTTCACTATCAGTATGTTACTCAATAAATTACATAAGATATTCAACATCTTATTATAAAATAAGCATTTTTTAGATGATTTTGTCCAATTATGTGATAATTACATGTTCTGAGCATATTTAATGTATGCTAGGGAAAGCTATCATGCTTAGTAGGTTAGGTGTATTAAATCTCTTTTAGACATCGTATTTTCAATTTACAGTGGATTTATTGAGACTTAACCTCACCAAATTCAAGGAATATTTGTATATTTTAAGTTCAGTTAGAGAAACTCTCAGTTGATAGCTTAAAGGAAAAGATTGTTTTCTCTATTAATAAGCGAGGAACAGGGAATATGCTATATTCTGCAGATAGAATGCCTTCCAATATATGTGTTGTTTTACACAGGCTTTTTTTTTTTTTTCATGACTAGAAGAAAAGTCACAGAAAAAGCCACCAGCTTGGCAATAATAAATGCTAAATTTACAGAAACCTTGATATTTGTTTTCTACAAATTTAATTCTCTCCTGAATACCTATATTGTCTTTGTAAAAATTATTCACAGCACTTAGTGATATACACTAAAGAGTTGTGAAAGAATGAGAAAGATTTCTATGACATTAGGCATGATGACCATTGGAACGGACTCTAATAAATATTTTCTTCCAAGGAATAATACCTTATACCTCATTTGGAAACACTAGCAACTTTCATAAGAAATTTGAATTAAGTGCTACCAAAAAACTCCCCCTCAAAACAAATCTTATTATGGATGTTAGGGGCACAGACTAGTTTACTAGTTCTGCCTTAACAAATTATCACAAACTGAGTGGCTTAAATAAAGCAAAACAAAAATATATTGTCTTCCAGTTTGGGATGTTAAAATCCAAAATCAAATTATTAGCAATTCTTTGTGGAAGTGGGAAAGACTGTTCCATGCCTTTTGGCTAGCTTTTAATGGTCTGCTGATAATCTTTGCCAGGCCTTGGCTTGTAAAAACATGACCTTCTTTTCACTTCATCTTCACCTGACCCTCTGGCTGTGTGCATCTTTCTCTGACCCCATTTTATAAAGACAAAGTCATATTGGATTAGGGCCCATCCTTTATTTTCAAATAAGGTCACATTCTGAAGTCCTAGGATTTAGGAACTCAACAAATGAGTTATGGGGGGAACAATTCAACATATACCAGCATGTGAGATTATTTCCATATGTCTCACTTGAGCAGAAACATATTTTGAGCCCTTTTCTTTTCAAGAGCTTACCATAACACTCTTGTTCCCATCCATCCACACACCCAGAACCCTTTGTCCTTCTTTGAGGTGTTTGCAAGTACATTAAAAATTCTTCTAACGCAGGGTGGTGCCTATGGCCTAAAAGGAGTAGGGCACCGGCCCCATATGCCAAAAGTGGTGGGTTCAAACCCAGCCCCAGCCAAAAAACTGGAAAAAAAAATTCTTCTAACCCAGTGTTTCAAATTGAATTTTAAATAGTAAGGAGGAAAGAGAGAGACAGGCAACAGGCGTGGTAAAGACTCTATTCCCCTTCATACAATTAAGGCAATTCTGCTAGAAAATAACTTTTATTTAAAATATATATATAAGAATTATTTTTAAAGGGTTCACTGCTTTAAAAAATGATAAATAACAAAATTCATAATCCAACTTTAATGTTAGGGGATTGGTGGAGTGATAAAATGTTCCAGTATTGAGAATAATGGTTTCATAACTTTGTAATATACTATAAACTACTGAGTTGTACATTTTACAAACTTAATTTCATAGTAGGTGAAGTACATCACAGTTTTCAAATGCTTTTAAAATATCCTCGTGATAAAAGCTGGATACAAAAATATATACAAGTAGAATAGTCTCCCCATTATCTGTGGGGGATACATTCCAAGATTGCTAGTGGATTCTTCAAACCATAAATATTATAGACCTCCATATGTATTATGTTTTTGTCAATATTATACATATATAGCTATGATAACTTTAATTTATAAATTAGGCACAGTAAAAGATTAATAACAATAGTTAATAATAAAATATAAAAGTCATAACAATGAATTGTAAATAATGCTTATGTAGACGCAGTCTCTCACAAAATCTCTCTCTCTCAAATGTATTGTACTCACTGGTCTTGTGATCTATTCATCTGATAACTGGGACAACTTCTAAGTAATGACTAAAGGGTAGGTAAGAAAAGGAATGACTTATGTCCCAGCTGAGAGGGAGGGCGATTGCATGAAATTTTGTCATGCTACTCAGAATGACATGTAACTTAGAACATGAGTTATTTCTGCAATTTTCCATTTAATATTTGCAGACCTTCCTTAATAACTGAGACCACGGAACACAAAGCTGTAAATATTGAAGGATGACTTCTCATTATAAGTTTAATGTTGCCCATTCTTGAAAAGAAAAGAAAAGACAAAACCACAAATGTAGAGGATGCCAAGAGCCAGACACTTCTGAGCAAGATGATTTGCAGCTGGGGAATGGACCTTCGAGCAACTCGTCCACAGGTGCTCCTTATGGAGAAAGAGCCCAAGCTCATGGTGATCCTTAGGCATGCAATCATTATCTAATACTCCCCTCACCTGTCTCATGCTGTGTCAATAAAAGGCTACTGCGGAGGTTACTCTGGGCTATCCTGCAAGCAAGGTTAACCCGCCTCTTGCAAGCGTGTACTTCTTTTTTTTATTTATTAATATTAAATCATAGCTGTGTACATCAATGGGATTATGGGGCACCATACACTGGTTTCATAGACCGTTTGACACATTTTCATCACACTGGTTAACATAGCCTTCCTGGCATTTTCTTAGTTATTGTGTTAAGACAATTCTACATTTACTAAGTTTCACATGTATCCGCGTAAGATGCACCACAGGTGTAATCCCACCAATCACCCTTCCTCTGCCCATCCTCACCCCTCCCCAAGCTTGTACTTCTAATCTGCTTCACATCTGTTTTCTTCCTGCGGCGATGGTCCCTGTAGTCCCAGCTACTCAGTCAGCTGGGGCAAAAGGATCACTAAGCCCAGGAGTTGGAGGTTGCTGTGAGCTGCAATGCCATGTAAAGTGAGACTCTATCTCTTAAAAAAAAAAAAAAGATAAGATCATTCTGATTTTCCTAAAAGTTGCATCACACATCATTACTTCTTAGACTATGTTAGATCGTGATCTCCTTTGAAGAGGATAGTGTGCCTTATCTCTCTTTTTCTTGCCAAGCATTAGGGATTGACTGAAATATGACAGCTATTCAATAAATATATGTTAGTAAAAGTCACACTAGTTCTTAAGAGTCTTAAGAGCTTATATTGCAGAGTAATCACATCTACATCCAATTTTAGCCCTGGCAATTTGTAGCCTTTTGACTTTGGGAAGATTTATAAAACTCTCTAAACCCGAAAAAGTGGGGCCATAACAATAGACTTTCAGAGAGTTTTGATAAAGGTAATATGTGATAATTTATGTAGTGTCTATTATATAACAGTATCATTACTACTGTTATTCTTAATGATAGTATTATTATTATTTGTTATCAGACTGCCTCCTTTCATGAATTATATAATTTAAAATATTATTTCATCTTCACTTTCAAAAGAGAAGCCCTTTATTGCACTGGTTGGCTCATCTGGATAACTCTGTTCAATCATTTAACTCATTCAATAACTCTGTTCACTCATTCAATCAGGTAGTCAATAAATATTTATTTTGCATTATCTAGCTTCACTTCTGGGCAAAGGCAGGTGCCTGGCTGTGCCCTGTTCATCCTGATTTCCAGCACTAAGCCAGATGTCTCTGTGCCCAATGAAATGGATTTTATGTTTGCTCAGGCTCCAGCTTTAACTGATCTATTATTCAGCCCTCCTGGCTTCCATGTCAGTTAGCCTCATCACTAGTTCCAGTCTTATGGCCTTTGGTTTGTAGTTAATATTAATGAGCTCATTTGGAATTTAAATCATGTGTGAAGCTTCTCGATCCAGTTATCTATGCTCCATTGATGTAAACCTTGGCACCTAAGGTCTATTTATTTTTCTATTTGGTAAATCTGTTCTTTCTGTATCCAAATGAAATTAATTTTAACATTCAAAATTATGTCTACAAAATCAAAAATATTACCCTTTTATCCTTTCAAGAAAATTTTTTTTTTTTTTTTTGTAGAGACAGAGTCTCACTTTATTCCCCTAAGTAGAGTGCCGTGGCCTCACACAGCTCACAGCAACCTCCAACTCCTGGGCTTAAGCGATTCTCTTGCCTCAGCCTCCCGAGTAGCTGGGACTACAGGTGTCCGCCACAACGCCCGGCTACCTTTCAAGAAATTTTAAAAATAAACATCTTGTTGGTCAAAGGATACAAAACAGCATTTAGGTAGGAGGAATAAGCTCAAGAGATCTATCATATAGCATGTTGACTACAGCTAATGATAATATATTATATTGTTGAAAAATATCAAGAGAATGGATATTAAGTGATCTTGACACAAAAGAATAACTATGTGATTTAGCTGGTTTTAGACATCCATAATATAAATGTACTTTGAAACATCATTTTGTACACTAAAAATGCATATAATTTTAACTGTAAATTTAAAAAATAGAAAAGTAAACATTTTTTATTTTACTAATTCTATATGGTAGTAGATATAATTTACACATATTAATATGTTGATCTACCTACCCATCTGTCTATCCTATCATTCTATTTAGATCTATCTATTTTACCTATTTAAATTAAAAGTCAGTTGATATCCCTAAAATACCCCAGTCATGAGGGCAGAAAGGCTCAGTATCATGACCATGTAATGTCATTTTCTGTACATTTTCTCTGGATCATGTTTCTTGCAGGGTCATCAAAAATAACAGTGCCTATACTCAGATATAAGATTTAAAGTTTGACCATTTTAAACTTATCACAAGAGTCCATCGATTAAATAATTTAGTTAAAAGTTCAGGGTTTTGACAACAATCTTTCCAACATTTTGTATTTTTTCCATACTTTTTTCCTTCTTTCCTTATTTCCCTCCTCATTTGATCAGGCATTTATTTGATTCTACATGAATTGATCATGAGGAAAAAGTCAAAACCATTATTTTTTAACATTGGTGGAGTAATATCTGATTGGAAAGGATTGCCAATTTAAATTGTGGCAATAATTTATTAATTATTAATTATTAATTTATAATTGTGGATTATAATTTAAATTTACACCAACATCTTTTACTTATTTTTATTTGCCTGGATAGAGATTTAAAAAGAAATAATTTAAACATGGATTTAAAGTAGTATTTTATCTTCCCTTTATTATAATAATTATATAATCTCCCTTATTAAATAGAATATTATTACAAAATAATTCAAGGCCATTGTGGAAAAGAGAAACATAAAATGTCATCTTTAGAAAGTTAAAGTGCACAGAGTGATAAAATTACATCTATTTATATGGTTCTGTACTGACTTGAATGAATATTTCCATATCTCTGGTTCTTGTCATTTGTAACCTACCCAAGCTATTGGTAGGCACGTGGTACTCTGTTATATGATTCTGGGTTAAATGTATTGAGTGGATGAGTGGACCTTACTTAATTCCTGAACAGAACTTCTCGAACATTCTCATCTCTGTCTTCACTTCAGTTTATGTGGGATCAAAATAAGTAGTGAAACAGAACAATTAAATAAGTGAAGTGAATGTAATGTTAACCAGTTTGATGTAAACATTCCAAATTGTACATAAAATCAGCACATTGTACCCCACAAATGCAATAATGTACACAGTTATGATTTAATATACAAAAATAAAAACATAAAAATAAAAAAGACTATTAATGTAAAATATGCATTAGAGAATGTCTAGTGAATCTACTAATACAGGGGAAAAAATAATTATTAAAGAACCAAAATCCATCATGAAACATGTGAGTCTGCTTGCTCTATAGGGTGCCTGAGTGTCAAGAATGCAAATTATTATGTTCTTTCTGTGTAGTCAAGGAAGAGTGATGTCAATGGATCAATATAATTCTATTTCCTTTTGGCTTTTGTCACCTTAAGATCACATTAGCTAAATTCTATTAGACCTACAAAGAATCAATACCAATTCTTCTGAAACTGTTTTAAAAAATTAAGAAGAAAAGAATACTCCCTAACTCCTTCTATGAACCCAGTATCACCCTGATGCCAAAGACAGGCAAAGACAAAACAAAAAAGGAGAAAATTTCAGACC
This sequence comes from Nycticebus coucang, assembly GCF_027406575.1. Classification (NCBI taxonomy): domain Eukaryota; kingdom Metazoa; phylum Chordata; class Mammalia; order Primates; family Lorisidae; genus Nycticebus; species Nycticebus coucang. The sequence goes on from NC_069798.1 coordinate 38,950,967, forward strand.
ACTATTGCTAATAAATATAGATACAAAAACTTCCACGAAATACTAGCAAACAAAATCCAATAGTATATCAAAAAATATATACAATTATCACAATATATATAGAAAATTTTCAACAAAATTCAGTATTCTTTTATAATAAAAGCCCTCAACAAACTATAAAAGCCATATAAAACAAAGCCTCAGTTAATATCATACTAAGTTAGAAAAAATTGAAAACATTCCTCTGTAAAAATGGGAACAGGAAAAAGATGCCCACTTTCACATCGTACTGAATGTCTGAGCCAGAGTAATCAGGCAAGAAAAAGAAGTAAATGAAAGAGGAAGTCAAATTATCCCTATTTGCTGACAATATGATCTTACATTTAGAAAACCCTGAAGATTACACCAAAGATTCCTAGATTTGAGAAGTGAATTCAATAGAGTTTCAGGGTACAAAGTCAATGCCCCCAAATCAGCTAAGATGATGGATAGAGTTTCAGGATAAAAAGTCAATGCCCTTAATTAAGCTGAGAAATTAAGATGTCAATCTCACTTATAATACCTACAAAATAAAATAAAATAAAATATTTAATGATAGATTCAGTCAAGGAAGTGAAAGATCTCTGCAATGAAAACAACATAACATTGATGAAAGAAATTATAGATGACACGAACAAGTAGAAAACCATCTCTTCAATATAGATTGGAAGAATCAATATTGTTAAGATTACTGTTCTGCCTAATGAAACCTACAGATTCAATACATTTCATATCAAAATACTAATGTCATTTTTCACAAAATTAGGAAGAAATTTTAAAACTCTTGTGGAACTAAAAAAGAGCCAAAAGAGGCAAACCAATCTTAAGCAAAATGAACAAAGCTGGCAGTGTTACATTACTTTACTACAAATATACCACAAAGCTATAGTGATCAAAACAATGTAATACTGGTACAAAAATAGACACATAATTCAATAAAGCAGAATAGAGAATCCACAAATTAAAATACATAGCCAATTGATCTTTGACAAAATTGACAAAACATATTCAGAGGAGAGGATACACAATTCAATAAATGATGCTAGGAAAATTGGATAACCACACACTGACAAAGGAAACAGAATCTCTCTCTCTCTCCCCTTGTACACAAATTAACTCAAAGTGAATTAAAGCCTTAAAGATGAGACTTGAAACTACAAAAATACTAAAAGAAACCTAGGAAAAACTCTTCTTGACATTGGCCTAAGTAAGGAACCTATGACTAAGCAAATGCAACAAAAAGCAAAATGGATAAGCAGAGGTTAAGTAAATAAAAACTTCTGTATATCAAAAGACATAATCAACAGAGTAAAAGGATAACCTACAGAATGGGAAAAATATATTTGCAAGCTATGCATCTGACAAAGGACTTATATCTAGAATCTATAAGGAAATCATACAGCTCAAAAAAATAAAACAAAATAACTCCACTAAAAAGTGGGCATTAACAGACAGTTTTGAAAAGATGTCTTAAAAGTGGCCAAAAAAGCATATGAAAAAATACTCAACATTACTAATCCTCAGAGAAATGAAAATTAAAACCACAATAGCATATTTCTTACAGCAGTCAGAATGACTGGGTAACAGAGCAAAACTTCATTGCTTAAATAAATAGTCAGAAATAATAGATGTTGGCAAGGACGTGGAGAAAAGGAAAGACTGATACTCTGTCAATGGGAATGTGGATTAGTGCAATGTATGTGGAAACCAATATGGAGATTTCTCACATAACTGAAAGGAAATATCATTTGATTCAGCAATCTAACTACTGGCTATTGACTCAAAGGAAAAGAAATCATTGTATCAGTTAAGATACCTGCCCTTGTCTGTTTATTGCAGCACTATATACAATAGCAATGAAATGGAATCAATTTTAGTGTCCAAAGTGATGAGCATATAAAGAAAAAGTGATTATATATATATATATGTATATACACATATATTTGTGTGTATAATTGATGCATGTATGAACACTCTACCACTCTCTCTGTAGTATTCCATACATGTATACTGTGGAATACTACTCAGCCATAAGAATGAAATCATGTATTTTGTAGCAACATTGATGGAATGGGAGGCCATTACATTAAGTAAGATAATTCAAATCCAGGAAGTAAAATATTACATATTTTCACTTTGAAATGGGAATTAAATGTGTACACAGGAAACTAGAGAGTGGAATAACAGACTTTGAATACTTAGTCTGGTGAAACGGTGGCAGAGTGGGACAAGTGTGTCATATGAAGGATTACTTCATACACGATTTGTGTGATAGTTACACTAAAATCTCAGACTTTGCCACTGTGTAATATAGATGTATCCAGGTAACAAAACTGCAATTCTACCCCCTTAATCTATAAAAATTTAATTTTTAAAAAATTAATATGCCATGAGTATGTGCATAAAGTTGATAAACCATAAAATTTTATCTTTCACATGAGAAATAATCAATTTAGAGGACAATAAACCATTATTTTTATCACCAGTATTATTATTTTCATAAAACTCATTTTAAATAGAACACTTAAATAAAATTTAACATTCCATTTTAAATGGAACATTTAAATAAGATGAGAGTTCAGTTGAGAGAAAAATGTTTTGTATGTGAGAATAATGTCATAGTTGAAAGACTCAACTAGTTGTGGTGGGCTCCTGTAGTCCCAGCTGCTCGGGAGGCTGAGGCAGGAGAATCGCGCAAGCCCAAGAGCTGGAGATTGCTGTGAGTCCTGTGATGTCATAGCACTCTAACAAGGGCAGTAAAGTGAGACTCTGTCTCTACAAAAAAAAAAAAAAAAAGAGTCAACTAGAAGGAACATGTGTAATGAAGCAAGGAAAGGCTGAGAATGTGCCTAAGTGGACCTTCTCACCTTTTTGAAATACTGTATTGAAGAAGAGGACAAAATAAATAAAATGAAATAAATGGTCATTGCATAAAAGATCAATAAAAAATTATAGAGACATATTAACTTAGAGGGAATTTTCTAAGTAAGCATTAGAGTTGTTCAAATTAGAACGCATAAGCATTAGAATATATCGTCTTAAAAATTCAAGATTTAGTGGATTCTGTATGTTTAGTAGTAGGTAGAAATTGTGCTATGATATTTTAGAAATATTGTGAAAAACATTAATGTTGCAGGCCAGATTTATTTAGTCATTAAAATGGATGGCATTTATCATTATTTATAATTCTAATATTTTATTTTATTTTACCTATGTTGTTTTTCCATAGCTAGACTGAAATTTTTTTGAGTTCAGTGTCTGTGCCCAACACGTTTTGAAAATTTTCTTTAACACTGCTTACAATAGGGTCCTTTATACATAAGCCTTTGACAAATATTTTTTAATTGATTAATCTATTTTTTAAAGGTTAGTAACAAAGTTCCAACACTTTGCCTTGAGTTTCTTATGTGACTTTATGTTAGGATTAAATTTTGGGATCTCTTAGACACTTTTGCTTCATTTCTGCCTTCTCATTTGTTAACAAGTTTGGTGCCACTTATTGACCACTGTATCCATTAGGATGTTGTTATTCCACTAGTTTAGTTTCATGGCCCAATCTTTATTGCAGCTGAACTTTTCTTATCTTTTTTTTTATTTTTTTATTATTAAATCATAGCTGTGTACATTAATGCGATCATGGGGCACCGTACACTGGTTTTATAGACCGTTTGACACATTTTCATCACACTGGTTAATATAGCCTTCCTGGCACTCTCCTAGTAAATTGTGTTACGACATTTATATTCTACATTTACTAAGTTTCATATGTACCCTTGTAAGATGCACCACAGGTGTAATCCCACAAATCACCCTCCCTCCACCCATCCTCATGCCTCCCTCTCCCCTTTCCCCCTATTCACAAATGGATTAATAAATTGTGGTATATGTACACCATAGAATATTATGCAGCCTTAAATAAAGATGGAGACTTTACCTCTTTCATGTTTACATGGATGGAGCTGGAACATATTCTTCTTAGTAAAGTATCTCAAGAATGGAAGAAAAAGTATCCAATGTACTCAGCCCTACTATGAAGCTAATATGTGGCTTTCACATGAAAGCTGAACTTTTTGAATGATACTCAGATCATATCCTTCCTTCTTTAGCTGAACTCCTTAATCCTCCAGTGTTCCCTTCTGTTATGAGAAACTCTGTACAAAATTAATTATTTTTCAAATAGTGACCCCTCAATTCAGTGATGTCTATTTAATATAAATTAATTCTGGATCTGCATTCACATGCACTCAATAATTTGAAGCCAAGTAAGACAGAAACAGAAAGCAATTTCTAATAATGAAATAATCAGAACATGGATTATAAATATTCAATGACCTCCTTTTATAGTGTATCCCTGTATTTTTTATTTTCCACTTTTGAGAATCAGAAAAAGATTATGAGGGCGGCACCTGTGGCTCAGTCAGTAAGGCGCCGGCCCCATATACTGAGGGTGGCGGGTTCAAGCCCAGCCCTAGCTGAACTGCAACCAAAAAATAGATGGGCGTTGTGGTGGGTGCCTGTAGTCCCAGCTACTCAGGAGGCTGAGGCAAGAGAATTGCTTAAGCCCAGGAGTTGGAGGTTGCTGTGAGCTGTGTGATGCCATGGCACTCTACCGTGGGCCATAAAGTGAGACTCTGTCTCTACAAAAAAAAAATTATCAGTTTTTTTGTTTTTTTCTTCAGAGGTAGCTGTATAATCAGTCCATTGGCTTCTATTTGCTGGCTCTAGGTGGTTGATTACATGCAGACTTAAGAAATGCTGGTGTTCAGTAACTCAAATAGCTGTACTCGATTTGTTTCCTCAGTTCCCTGGTATGCCTTTATATACTTGAATTGATATTGAAGTAAGTAAATTTTCTGTTTTCTAAGATTAGATTTTTATTTTGTTATTAGGTAGATCCTTCATTTTGTTCTTTGATCCATCAAGTCAGTTACTATAAGCCTTAGTAGGATGTTTGTATATCCATTTGTCATGAATGAAGCTTTATGTTTCTCAGAATGTTTCATGCTCATGAACTGAATTTGCCTAGAAAAAGCCAAGCTAACATTTTAGAAAACTTAATACAAATATGGTATCTGACTAGCTTATTGTTTCATAAAATAAGAAGTGGAAAAAAATCAAGCTCAGAAATTGTCATTGGACTTACAAAGGTTGAAGAGAATCTGATAATGATGTTGATGATAACAATAATGATAGTGATGCTGGTGGTATTAAAAATCAACATGGATCCCAGATAAGATGATGAGATACAACCATTCTTTGTTTTAATGCTGCACATTTTTGTCCATTGTTGGTTTGAACATATAGAAGAATTCAGTGTTCAACAAGTAGAAATAGAAAGGCAAAAAAAAATTATTGTATCAGTTAAAAATAAAATCCCCTGTGCTTTTTGCTCTATATTTTGTAACCCTAAAAATACTCCAACTTTTTTTTGAAAAAACTTTGTCTTTAATTTATAAAATAAATTATTACTGTAACCACCATTAGATCTTGACACTTAATTACATAATTAATAAATTTTTGCGGTTGCACTGCTGGTGGGAATGCAAACTAATATGTTCCTTTTGGAAATATGTTTGGAGATCACTTAGGGATCTAAAAATAGACCTACCATTAGATCTTGCAATTCCTCTACTAGGTATTATCCAGAAAACTAAAAATCACTTTATAACAAAGATATTTTCACCAGAATATTTATTGCAGCCCAATTCAGAATTGCTGAGTCATGGAAGAAGGCCAAGTGCCAATCAACCCATGAATGGATTAATAAATTCTGGTATATGTACACAAAGAAATATTATGAAGCCTTAAGAAAGATGGAGACTTTATCTCTTTTAGGAATACATGGAATATATTCTTCTTAGCAAAGTATCACAAGAATAGAAGAAAAAGGGGGTGAAGACAAGATGGCTGACTGAAGGCACCTTTCCACAGAGGCTCCCACCCAGAAGGAGAGTTAAAGGACAGAAATTTAGCAAGTAACCTGGTGGATTTGAGCTGCACCAAGAGAGAAGGTTGAAGAATCCACATCAACCCCGCTGAGGTGAGCTACAACCCTAAGGATACAAACAAAAGGAACAAAATCCATCACCAAGCAGATGTAAGTTCCCTTCCCCATGAGAACAGCTTGGAGTGCCCCGGAAACAAATGAGCAGAGTTCAAAGTTCCTCCCACTACACTCCACGGGAGAGACACTCTAAAAACTTGACCTACCTCCCTACCAGGGTGCCATGGCATTCTCCTGCCAGTCATAAAACTGTGTAAAACTGTATATATTCTCTACCTGCAAATCTGAGCTCTGAGCACTCCCCTCCACTCTCACTCTGAGGTCTGGAGGCCTATCCCCTAGGAGTCCAGATTCTTGGGTGATTTCTTTAGGGGTGTGGACAGGGCCTAAACTGCAGCTGTTCAGTGGACTTTGGGGCATGGGGGCGAGGAGAGGATGGTCAGCTGAGAGGGAACCACACTGGAGCAGCAGTGCCCTGAGGCACAGAGCAGCAGCCGTCTTTTAACAATAATATGGCTCACTCCCAGATATTCTGAAGCCACACCCCCTGTCTCCCTGGGAAAACAGAGGAGGCTGGGAATCTACTCAGGTGGCAACCACCATGGAACAGATCTGGGACAGAAACGCAGGCCCCATGAGTAAAGAGTTTGCCTGAGGCAGTACAGACCAGGGTGGAACGCAGGGACTAGAAACACACTCGCAGGCCTGGGAAGTTCCCAGGGTGGGGCGGACCCAGAGGACCACTTTACTGAGCCTAAGATGCACCCAGCCCTCAGGGGATCATCAGCCTATAGACAAAGGAAGGCAGCAAGCTAGAACTGACAGGTAACAGAATAAAAACTTGCAGGAGAAAAGACAGGGCCTGAGGTGCAGGGTCTGGGAACTCAAAACAACATCTCTTCTGTAGGGGAATTTAGCAGGGACAGAAACAAATTCCCGCAAAGTTGTTCTGTGCTGTTCTGTCAGTAACATAAATCAGGGGTGGGGCTGGAACTGAGGGAACAATCCCAAGCTTCCATAAAGCACCCAAGATTGTCAGGCCTCCTCTCCTCCTGCTAGATAGAGGCAGAGTGCAGCGGCTTGGCTGAGCAGAAATAGATTTCCTTGTGATTCAGGCAGGTGAAAACCCCTGGAGTATCTGTTCACTACAGGCAACTGAGTCAGCCATCTTCGGGGCTATCAGTGTCTGGGTGTGACAGAGGTGCAAGGTGGGGAAGGAGGCATCAACCTACCCAGACTTATCTATTTGCTGGGTGGCTCCTCCTGACTCCATGCAGCACTGGAACATCTATATCAGAGTAGTCACCAGACCCCTGTGATCCAGTCGCCAGAGACCTTTTAAACTCTCCCACCTGAGACAGGTTCTAACTGACACAATTTATTTTGAACTGAGCAAATCACTAGAGGGCTATTTAGGTGGTGTCCTGGGTGTGTGGTTGTAGGAAGGTTTGATTTTCCTTTTCCAAATGTTGCCTGATAGGGGCCGGGGTGACTGAATTGGTGTTATTTCTCCACAGCTGAGACTTCAACTCAGAGTAACTGTTTCACTAGGGTCAAACAGAAACCAGCTGCAAACAAGAAAGAACAACTTAGCCCCAAAACACCAAACAGGTCCTCAGTTTCTCAGACCATAGCACTGTACGGGTGATTGACAAAGCTCCAGGGGAAAAATAAAATGGTGTAAAACAATCATGGGACAGAATCAGTGGAAAAACTCTGATAACATGAATAACCAGAATAGATCAAACCCCCCCCCAGGAAAGATATGGTAGATGTAACTAAAGATCCCATTTATAAACAGCTGACTGAGATGTCAAAAATCGGATTCAGAATTTAGATTGCAAACAAGATTAATAAAATGGAGAAAAATCTGGAACTAGAAATTTGAGCAGCAATTCAAAAGTTGGAATTAGAAATTTAAGAAGAAATTCAAAAGTTGTCTCTAGAATTTAATGAATTTAAAGACAAAACCACCAAAGATTTTTGACACACTAAAGCAAGAATTTGTAGCCCTCAAAGATCTGAAAAATACAGTAGAATTCCTCAGTAACAGAGTGGAGCAAGCACAAGAAAGAATTTCTGACATTGAATACAAAGCATTTGAATGCTCCCAAACTCTCAAAGACGAAGAGAAATGGAGAGCAAAAACGGATAATTCTCTCAGAGAGCTCTGGGATAGTTCGAAAAAGGTTAATATCTGCCTCATTGGAATCCCTGAAACTGATGAAGTGGCCTTGCTAGGCACAAAGGCCCTTCTCCATGAAATTATGAAAGAGAATTTTCCAGACATGCCAAGAGATTCTTAAATTCAGATAGCAGACAGTTTCAGAACCCCAGCATGACTCAATCCCAATAAGACATCCCCCAGGCATATTATAATTAACTTCACTAAAGTTAATATGAATGAGAAAATTCTCAAAGCAACCAGATGTAAGAAATCCATTACCTACAAAGGGAAGAATACTAGAATGACTGCAGATCTCTCTGCTAAAACGTTTCAAGCCAGAAAAGGGTTGTCATTGACTTTTAACCTCCTAAAGGAAAAAAACATTCAACCCTGGATCCTGTATCCAGTTAAACTGAGTTTCATTAATGATGGAGAAATTAAATACTTTAATGACACTCATATGTTGAAGAAATTTGCCATAATCAAACCAGCTCTTCAGGATATTCTCAGAACTATCCTCCATAATGACCAGCCCAATCCTCTACCACTAAAATAAACTCACTCAGAAACTTTTGATCAAATTCCAACTTACAAAGTGGCGAAAGGATTAAAAACGTCCACAGGACTTTAGAAAAACTCAATCCCCCCAATTTTACCAGACTTATCAATATTCTCCATTGATGTGAACAATTTAAACTGTCCTCTAAAGAGGCACAGGTTAGCTGACTGGATACAAAAAATCAGGCCAGACATTTGTTGCATACAAGAGTCACATCTTACCTTAATAGACAAATATAGACTCAGGGTGAAAGGATAGTCTTTTATATTTCAGGCAAATGGTAATCAGAAAAAAGCAGGTGTTGCAATTTTATTTGCAGACACAATAGGCTTTAAACCAACAAAAGTAAGGAAGGACAAGAATGGTCACTTCATATTTGTTAAGGGTAATAGTCAATATAATGATATTTCAGTTATTAATACCTATGCACCCAACAAGAATGAACCTCAATTTATAAGAGAAACTCTAACAGACATGAGCAACTTGATTTCCTCCAGCTTCATAATAGTTGGAGATTTCAATGCTCCTTTGGCAGTGTTGGATCGATCCTTCAATAAAAAGCCAAGCAAAGAAATTTTAGATTTAAACCTAACCATCCAACATTTGGATTTAGCAGACATCTACAGAACATTTCATCCCAACAAAACTGAATACACATACTTCTCATCAGCCCACGGAACATACTCCAAAATCCATCACATTTCAGGTCACAAGTCTAACTTCAGTAAATTTAAAGGAATAGAAATTATTCCCTGCATCTTCTCAGACCACCATGGAATAAAAGTTGAGCTGAGTAACAACAGGAATCTGCATACTAATACAAAACATGGAAGTTAAATAACCTTATGCTGAATGACAGCTGGGTTAAAGATGAGATTAAGAACGAAATTGCCAAATTTTTGGAATAAAACGACAATGAAGACAAGAATTATCAGAAACTCTGGGATACTGCGAAGGCAGTCCTAAGAGGGAAATTTATAGCCCTGCAAGCCTTCCTCAAGAGAATGGAAAGAGAAGAAGTTAACAACTTAGTAGGACATCTCAAGCAACTGGAAAAGGAAGAACATTCCAACTCCAAACGCAGTAGAAGAAAAGAAATACCCAAAATTAGAGCAGAAATAAATTAAATTGAAAACAAAAGAATTATACAAAAAAATCAATATATCAAAAAGCTGTTTTTTTTAAAAGGTCAATAAAATGATAAACCTTTGGCTAACCTAATCATAAAAAAAAGAGTAAAATATCTGATATCATCAATCAGAAATGACAAAGACTAAATAGCAACAGACTCCTCAGAAATTAAAAAAATCCTCAATGAATATTAAAGAAATTTTATTCTCAGAAATATGAAAATCTGAAGGAAATTGACCGATACTTGGAAACATGTCACCTTCCAAGTCTTAGCCAGAATCAAGTGGAAACACTGAAAAGCATATCAAGTTTGGAAATAGCATGAACTATACAAAACCTCCTGAAAAAGAATACCTGGGGCCAGATGGCTTCAAGTCAGAATTCTACCAAACCTTTAAATTAGTACCTATATTACTCAACCTGTTCCAAAATGTAGATTAAGAAGGAAGACTACCCAACTCGTTCTATGTAGCAAACATCACCCTGATCCTCAAACCAGGAAAAGACCCAAGAAGAAAAGAAAATTATAGACCAATATCACTAATGAATATAGATGCAAAAATATTCAACAAGATCCTTAGAAACAGAATCCAGAAACACATCAAACAAATTATACATCATGACCAAGTCGGCTTTATCCCAGGGTCTCAAGGCTGGTTCAATATACGTAAATCTATAAATGTAGTTCAGCACATAAACAAATTATAAAACAAAGACCATATCATTCTCTCAATCGATGCAGAAAAAGCTTTTGATAACATCCAACATCCCTTCATGATCAGAACACTTAAGAAAATTGGTATAGAAGGGACATTTCTCAAACTGACAGAGGCCTTCTACAGCAAACCCACAGCCAATATCGTATTGAATGGAGTTAAATTGAAACATTTCCACTCAGATCAGGAACCAGACAAGGCTGCCCATTGTCTCCACTGCTCTTTAATATTGTAATGGAAGTTTTACCACCACAATTAGGGTAGAAATGGTTATCAAAGGTATTCATATAGAATCAGAAGAGATCAAACTTTTGCTCTTCGCAGATGATATGATCATATATTGGGAAAACACCAGAGATTCTACTACAAAACTCTTAGAAGTGATCAAGGAGGGTGGCGCCTGTGGCTCAGTCGGTAGGGCGCTGGTCCCATATACCGAGTGTGGCGGGTTCAAACCCGGCCCCGGCTGAACTGCAAACCAAAAAATAGCTGGGCGTTGTGGTGGGCGCCTGTATTCCCAGCTACTCGGGAGGCTGAGGCAAGAGAATCGCTTAAGCCCAGGAGTTGGAGGTTGCTGTGAGCTGTGTGATGCCATGGCACTCTACCAAGGGCGGTACAGTGAGACTCTGTCTCTACAAAAAAAAAAAAAAAAAAAAAAAGAAGTGATCAAGGAATAGAGCAGCGTCTCAGGCTACAAAATCAACATTCATAAATCAGTAGCCTTTATATATACCAAAAATAGTCAAGCTGAAAAAACAGTTAAGGACTCTATTCCTTTCACAGTAGTGCCAAAGAAGATGGAATATTTGGGAGTTTATCTAACAAAGAACGTGAAAGATCTCTATAAAGAGAACTATGAAACTCTATGAAAAGGAATAGCTGAAAAAGTTAACAAATGAAAAAACATATCGTGCTCATGGCTGGGAAGAATCAACATTATTAAAATGTCCATACTACCCAAAGCAATATAATTTTAATTCAATCCCTATTAAAGCTCCACTGTCATACTTTAAAGATCTGAAAAACAATACTTTGTTTTATATGGAATCAGAAAAAAACCTCGAATAGCCAAGACATTACTCAGAAATAAAAACTAAGCAGGAGGACTCACACTACCAGAAGTCAGACTACACTACAAATAGATAGTGATCAAAACAGCATGGTTCTGGCACAAAAACAGAGAATTATATGTCTGGAACAGAATAGAGAACCAAGAGGTAAATCCAGCTACTTACCGTTATTTGATCTTTTACAAGCCAATTAAAAACACTCAGTGGGGAAAAGATTCCCTATTTAGCAAATGGTGCTGAGTGAACTGACTGACAACCTGTAGAAGACTGAAAGTGGACCCACATCTTTTACCATTAACTAAGATAGACTCATTGGATTAAATATTTAAACTTAAGACATGAAACTATAAAAACACTAGAAGAGAGTGCAGGGAAAACCCTTGAAGAAATCAGTCTGGGTGAGTATTTTATGAGGAGGACCCCCCGGGCAATTGAAGCAGCTTCAAAAATTCACTACTGGGACCTGATCAAACTAAAAAGCTTCTGCACACCCAAGAACACAGTAAGTAAAGCAAACAAACAGCCCTCAGAATGGGAGAAGATATTTTCAGGTTATGTCTCCAACAGAGGTTTAATAACCAGAATCCACAGAGAACTCAAACGTATTAGCAAGAAAAGAACAAGTGATCCCATTGCAGATTGGGCAAGGGACTTGAAGAGAAACTTCTCTGAAGAAGACAGGCGCAAGGCCTACAGACATATGAAAAAATGCTCATCATCTTAATCATCAGAGAAATGCAAATCAAAACTACATTCAGATATCATCTAACTCCAGTAAGATTAGCCTATATCACAAAATCCCAAGACCAGAGATGTTGGCGTGGATGTGGAGAAAAGGGAACACTTCTACACAGCTGGTGAGAATGCAAATTAATACATTCCTTTTGGAAATATGTTTGGAGAACACTTAGAGCTCTAAAAGTAGACCTGCCATTCAATCCTATATTTCCTCTACTAGGTATATACCCAGAAGACCCAAAATCACATCATAACAAAGATATTTGTACCAGAATGTTTATTGCAGCCCTATTCATAATTGCTAAGTCATGGAAAAAGCCCAAGTGCCCATGATCCACGAATGGATTAATAAATTGTGGCATATGTACACCATGGAATATTATTCACCTTTAAAGAAAGATGGAGACTTTACCTCTTTCATGTTTACGTGGATGGAGTTGCAACATATTCTTCTTAGTAAAGTATCTCAAGAATGGAAGAAAAAGTATCCAATGTACTCAACCCTGCTATGAAACTAATTCATGGCTTTCATTTGAAAGCTATATCCCTGTTATAACCAAAGAATAGGGGGAAGGAGGAAAGGGAGAGGAGGGATGGGGACGTGGGTGGAGGGAGGGTGATTGGTGGGATTACACCTGCAGTGCATCTTACAAGGGCATATGTGAAATTTAGTAAATGTTGAATGTAAATATCTTAACACAATAACTAAGAAAATGCCAGGAAGGCTATGTTAACCAGTGTGATGAAAATGTGTCAAACGGTCTATAAAACCAGTGTATGGTACCCATGATCACATTAATGTACACAGCTATGATTTAATTAAAAATAATGGAAGAAAAAGTATCCAATGTAGTCAGCCCTACTATGAAACCAATTTATAAGCACCCACACTTCCATATGAATGCTATAACCCAACTACAGCCCAAGATGAAGGGGAAAGAGGAGGGGGAGGATGGATGGAGGGAGGCTAATTGGTGGGACCACACCTATGGTGCTTTTTACAAGGGTACATGTAAATATAAATGTCTTAGCACTAATAAAATGTGGTAAAGTCTTTGTTAAGTGCAGAATATAAATGTCTTAGCACTAATAAAATGTGGTAAAGTCTTTGTTAACCAGTTTGATGAAAGTATTTCAAATTGTATATAAAACCAGCACATTGGACACCATAATTGCATCAATGTCCACAGCTATGATTTAATAAAAAACTACTGTTAACAGAAATTAAAAAATAAATCTTTGCTGCTGATTTTTTAAAAAGTTAATCCAAACCCATATTGCTACATTGTTGGATATTAGTGTATAAAACTACTCAAAATTAATAGCAAACTTTGAGGAAGATCCTCAGAAAGTTTTGTGTTTCTAAGAACATTTCAAGCTCATAACTTGCCTAGAAAAAGCCACACAAGCATTTTAGAAAATTCTACAAAGTGATTCTCAATCTAAAAGACACATCAGAATGTCCTGTATAGAGTTTATAGACATTCCCATCTAAGTAACTTTGAACTTCTTCCCTACACAATGATGTATTATTCTAACTTACATCACGGGTATGCTATATCTTGAAAATTTTCAACATGATGTAACTTAACAATATAGTCAGTACTCACATATTGTATTCACAATGCAAAATATTTGGAAGATTAGGGTCTGATCCAATACAGGCATTCCCAGATTGTCAACTACGTGAGAGAGGGAGTTTTTATACTCAATATCTTAGTTTGTTTATGTTGCTATAATGGAATCTGTGAGACTAAATAATTTATGGAAAACTGAAATTTCTTTTCTCACAGTTCTGGAAGCTGGGAAATCCAAAATCAAGGCTTTTAAAACTAGCAGGTTTGTTGTCCAGTGATGGTTCAGTCTTAGCTTCCAAGATGGCACCCTGAATCCTGCACCCTCACATGGCATAAGACAGAGGGCAATAAAGAACAAACTCCCTTGCTCCAGTAAACCCTTTATAAAGGAACCTAATCCTGTTTAGGAGGGCAAGAACCCTCATGAACTAATCAACTCTTAAAAGCCCCGCCTTCTAATATTATCACTTAGGTAACTCCCAAATTTAGGAAGTGATACATTCAAATCTTAGCACCAACATAAAACATCAAGATTATGTTGTTTTTATACTGCAATTGTATTTAATATTTTATAAGTGGCAATGACATTAAGTACACAGGAACTTCATTTCTCACTGATAAGCCAACATATACAAATACTTCTACATAGACACTCAAATTTAAATTGATAATTTTTAAGAGATGTGAACACAGATTTTCATATATATGAGCCAACATTGAGATAACTTATCTCTCTGGTTTACAAGCTCGTTTTTGTAAACCTAGTACATTGGAGAAACTAGTGACTATGGTCAAGTGACATAGATTTTAATCTTCATTCTATAATTTACTAGCATTATAACAATAAACAGTTCACATAACCATGGTAAGATACAATGAAATTATCTATAATATGAGAATTATAAAATTACTCATTGATTACTGAGAATTAAATAGGATAGCCTGTGGAGTGTCTAGTACCAAGATGACATAGATGGTAATTTTTTTATTTCCTCTCTGTGCTCTCATTTCCTCATGTGTAAAATGGAGACAAACTTACAATAGCTCCTTATTTCACAAGGTTGTGGTGGGGCTACGTTAAGGATGTTGAGAGATTGGAAGGTGATCCTTAATTATATAAGCAGGTCCTTTGTAGTCCCCTGTAAGAGAAAGGCAGGGCTATCACAAGCAACAGAAGGATATGCAATGGAAAAGAAAGAGATTGGAGAGACTTGAGGATGAGGTTAACAGGTGAGGAATGTAGGTAATCTCTAGGAGCTGAAGGAGGCAAGAGTGTGGGATCTCCCATCAGAAACTCTGAAATGAAGTTGTCCTGACAAAACAGTGACTTTGCCCATTGAGACTGGTTTGAACTTCTGACCTCTGGAGCATGTGTTATATATACATTTGTGTTGTTCTTTGTGTGCAAACATCAAACATGCTCTGATGATATGTCTTATTTAAGTTAGTTATAGATTTATTTAAACTTTCCTATAATTATATCAAATCAATCCAGGAAAATAAGAGATTAAAAAAAAAAAAACATTAGTCTCCCTTAGAGTTGGAAATAATGAAAGCAGATGGAGAAGGCAAGGTAGAGTGGGTGAGAGTGGAAGTAAGAAAAGAATGGGGAGGTGAAAGAGAAAAGACGCATCAGTGGTCTTGTGGTCTGGAAGAAGATCTAGGAGCTGAGGATCCCCTGATGATACCAGAATGAAATGCTGGCTCTGTGGAGACTACCAATCATGAAGAAAGGAATTTATGGGAAGAAAGATTTTGAAAATTTAACATATCCAGTTTTTCTTAAAACGTGTTCCCCAGTCAACCTCTATAGACCCAGCTGTATCTATATCTGTTGAAGTAGGAAAAAAGGGATTTCACAAATGGTTTGACAGCATCCACAATCCACACCCTTTTTTATTTGAGATGGAGTCTCACTCAAGCCATCGCCCTGGGTGGAGTGTGTGACATCATAGCTCACAACAACCTCCAACTCAGGGTCAAGCTGATCCTCTTGCCTCAGTTTTTCTATTTTTAGTAGAGATGTGGTGTTGCATTTGCTCAGGCTTGTCTCGAACCCATGAGCTCAAGCAACCCACTCATCTCACCCCCAAAGTGCTAGGATTACAGGCATGAGCCAACGTGCCCAGCGCACACCCTTTTTTAATTAAACAAATGTAATGATGTCAGATCAATTTGTGACCCATATGATAGGAATTGTATTTGGCCTCTCTGGTGGATTTTGTAGCCCTGAATGTTTGAAAGCTGTAAATTTTAAGTCTAGGCAATTCTGTGCTAGGGAAAGAAGTGGCTTAAATGAAGGCCAAACAAGTTCTAGCAAATCTTCAAGAAGAATATGCCAATTTTTTTAAAGTATAGATTCATGGAATGATTGATGGAAAGACTTCATAGATTATTTCATCCATTTTCCTCATTAAAATACATTAAAAAATAAATCAGCCAACATCCCCAGAGGAGGGAAAATATATGATGCTAATTCACAGAGCACATATGTAACAGAAATAATAAAACTAGGACCTCTTCTCTTTACCCGGTAACATTCTCAATTGTCCATACCAGAAATCAATAGTGTATTTAAAAAGAGCATTTTCAGTTTGACTATTGTTGGTATACATAAAGGCTACGGATTTGTGAGTGTTGATTTTGTAACCTCAAACTGCTCGATTCCCTGATCACTTCTAAGAGTTTTGTAGTAGAATCCCTGGTGTTTTCCAGATATACAATCATACCATCTGCGAAGAGTGAAAGTTTGATCTCTTCTGACACTATATGGATACTCTTGATCTCCTTTTCTTCCTTAATCATGATGGCTAAGACTTCCATTACAATGTTAAAAAGCAGTGGAGACAATGGGCAACCTTGCCTGGTTCCTGGTCTGAGTGGAAATGATTTCAATTTAACTCCATTCAATACGATGTTGGCTGTGGGTTATCTGTAGATGGCCTCTATCAGTTTAAGAACTGTCCCTTCTATACCTATTTTCTTAAGTTTTCTGATTATGAAAGTATGCTGGACATTATCAAAAGCTTTTTCTGCATCAATTGAGATAATCATATGGTCTTTGTTTTTTAATCGGTTCATGTGATTAATTACATTATACATTTACGTATATTGAACCAGCCTTGAGACTCTGGGATAAAAACCACTTGGTCATGGTGTATAATTTGTTCGATGTGTTGCTGGATTCTGTTTGTTAGGATGTTGTTGAATATTTTCACATCAATATTCATTACTGATATAGGTCTATAATTTTCTTTTCTTGTTGGGTCCCCTTCTGATTTGAGGATCAAGGTGTGTTTGCTTCATAGAGTGTGTTGGGTAGTATTCCTTCTTTTTCTATATTTTGGAAAAAGTTGAGTAATATAGGTACTAGTTTCTCTTTAAAGGTTTGGTAGAATTCTGATGTGAAGCCATCTAGTCCCAGGCTTTTCTTCTTAGGTAGATTTGGTATAGTTGATGCTATTTCAGAACTTGATATAGGCCTGTTCAATATTTCCACTTGATTCTGGCTAAGTCTTGGAAGATGGCATACTTCCAAGTATTGGTCAATTTCCTTCAGATTTTCATATTTCTGAGAATAAAGTTTCTTGTAATATTCATTAAGGATTTTTTGAATTTCTGAGGGGTCTCTTGTTATTTCATCATTACCATTTCTGATTGATGAAATTAGAGATTTTATTCTTTTTTTCCTGGTTAGGTTAGCCAAAAGTTTATCTATGTTATTGACCTTTTCAAAAAACCAACTTTTTGATTTATTGATCTGTTGTATAATTTTTTTGTTTTCAATTTAATTTATTTCTGCTCTAATTTTGGTTATTTCCTTCCTTCTACTGGGTTTGGGGTTGGAATATTCTTCCCTTTCCAGTTGCTTGAGATGTCTCCTTAAGTTGTTAACTTCCTCTCTTTCTGTTCTCTTGTGGAAGGCGTGCAGTGCTATAAATTTCCCTGTTAGGACTGCCTTTGCAATATCTCAGAGGTTCTGATAATTTGTGTCTTGTCTTCATTATTGTTTTGTTCCAAAAATTTGGTAATTTCCCTCTTAATCTCGTCTAAGACCCAGCTATCATTCAGCATAAGGTTATTTAGCTTCCATATATTTGTATGAGTCAGGGCTATGACAGTCAAGAACTCTATTCTGTTCACAGTAGTGCCTAAGAAGATAAAATATTTGAAAGTTTACGTAACAAATTGCATGAAAGATCTCTATAAAGATAATGATGAAACTCTAAGAAAAGAAAAAGCTGAAGATGTTAACAAATGGAAAAACATACCATGCTCATGCCTGGGAAGAATCAACGTTGTTAAAAGGTCAATAATACCCAAAGCAATATACAATTTTAATGCAATCCCTATTAAAGTTCCACTATCATACTTTAAAGATCTCAAAAAAAAAAAAAAAAAAGAAAAACCACTTTGTTTTATGTGGAATCAGAAAAAGATCTCAAATAGCCAAGACATTACTCAGAAATAAAAATAAAACAGGAGGAATCACGTTAAAAGAACTCAGACTATACTAGAAATTGATAGGGATCAAAACAGTGTGGTACTGGCACAAAAACTGAGAGGTAGATGTATGGAACAGAATAGAGAACCAAGAGATGAACCCAGCTACTTACCATTATTTGATCTTTGACAAGCCAATTAAAAACACTCAATGTGGAAAAGATTCCCTATTTAATAAATGGTGCTGGGTGAACTGGCTGGTGACCTGTAGAAGACTCTCACTATTAACTAAGATAGACTCTCACTGGATTAAATATTTAAACTTAAAACAAGAAACTACAAAAATACTAGAATAAAGTGCAGGGAAAACTCTTCAAGAAATGGGCCTGGGTGAATATTTTATGAGGAGGACCCCCACCCCCAGGCAATTGAAACAGCATTAAATATACACTACTGGGACCTGATCGAACTAAAATGCTTCTGCACAGCCAAGAACACAGTAAGTAAAGCAAGCAGACAGCCCTCAGAATAGGAGAAGATATTTGCAGCTTATGTCTCCAACAAAAGTTTAATAACCAGAATCCACAGAGAACTCAAACATATTAGCAAGAAAAGGACAAGTGATCCCATCTCAGGCTGGGCAAGGGACTGAAGAGAAACTTCTCTGAAGAAGACAAGTGCATGGCCTACAGACACATGAAAAAATGCTCATCATCCTTAATCATCAGAGAAATGCAAATCAAAACTACTTTGAGACATCATCTAACTCCAGTAAGATTAGCCCATATCACAAAATTCCAAGACCAGAGATGTTGGCGTGGATGTGGAGAAAAGGGAACACTTCTACACTGCTGATGGGAATGCAAACTAATACATTCCTTTTGGAAAGATGTTTGGAGAACACTTAGAGAACTAAAAATAGACCTGCCATTTGATCCTACAATTCCTCTACTAGGTATATATCCAGAACACCAAGTATCACATTATAACAAAGATATATGTACCAGAATGTTTATTGCAGCCCAATTCATAATTGCTAAGTCATGGAAGAAAGCCCATCAACCCATGAATGGATCAATAAATTGTGGTATGTGTACAACATAGAATATTATGCAGCCTTAAAGAAAGATGGAGACTTTACCTTTTACATGTTTACATTGATGGAGCTGGAACATATTCTTCTTAGCAAAGTATCTCAAGGATGGGAAAAAAAGTATCCAATATACTCAGTCTTACTATGAAACCAATTTGTAGCTTTCTTATGAAAGCTATAACCCGATTATAGCACCATAAGAAGGGGAGAGGGAGGGGAGAGGAGAGAGAGGATGGATGGAGGGAGAGTGATTGGTGGGACCACAGTACAGTGCATCTTACAAGGGTACATGCAAAATTTACTAGGTGTAGAATATAAATGTCTTAACACAATAACTAAGAAAATGCTGTGAAGGCTATGTTAACCAGTTTGATGAAAACATTTCAAATTGTATATAAAACCAGCACATTGTACCCCATGATAGCATTAATGTACACAGCTATGATTTAATTGATAAAAAAAAGAAAGAGAGAGAGAAAATTGTCTACTTGATTAACTAGTAAGAGTGTTGAATGGTATTTTTACAACTAATGTAAACACCCCTATTTGGTCCTGGAGTTTACTCCAACAATAAAAATAATTAAGTAACTTCTATGTGCCAGAAGCCATGCTGGCAATATAGAGATAAACAGGACATATAGTTCATCTTGAAAAACACACACACATATAAATATCTCTACATATAAGAGCTTGCCAGAATGGGTGTAAATTGTGTCAACATCTGGGATTTATATATTTCTCAAAACATCTGTAATAATAGTGAAAAACACAAGAAAGAATTCTTTGAATATGCAAACAATGAACAAAGGAGAATTCGGATAAAAAGCTAAAAAGTATCCTGAAGAGACAACGAGTCAGGGAAAATCTTCGTCCAAGAATAATGTAATTGCCTTTCATATCTGATATTTTATCAAAATTGTGAGACAAGGGGGAAATACATGGGTACCTGTGCCAATAAGCAGAAAATCTTAACCTTCCTACTCGGACATTAACACAGTGTGTCTAGACTATTGGAGTCAGTACCCAGTGCCCCAGGGCAGCAACTGCATGCCAGCCTGGACCACTGGAAGGAGCAGAGCTCAATAACAGTGCCCAGGGGCAGCTTGCTGGGCAGACTCAGGCAGGAGAGTGGAGAAGTTTATAGCTCCTCAGAATAAGGTCTTCCCCAAACAAGATCAGAGCAGGAAAGGGAGAACAAACAAACAAACAAATAAAAATACCCTGAAAATGACATAGCCACACAGTGGCAAAAGTCTCAAAGCCACTAAGCCACTCTGAAGACTTATGTAATGATTGGAAGGATTTGAAAGGATGGGGAACTGCACTAGCTGATGGATGTATCATGTGTCATGTAAACATGATCCTTATTTGTATCCCATAGCTAACAGGACCTTGGGAAGCATGGTTTTAATATATGAAAGTGGCTAAAGAGATATAGATAAATAAGAAAATATGACCATGCACTTTATAAAAGAGAATTATACATGGTATATAACATATGCACACACATGTACATATAAGTAGCCAAATATGGGTCTTGAAGACCTGTGTAATTATGTTGTAAAACAAATTCTTCTTGTCATTTTCCAATATACACATTCCTTAATGAGAGTTCATCTCCTCTACCTATAAAAATAATATTATAATTTTTAAAAAGCATGTGGCCCATGTCAAGTCATAATGACTGTATATGTAATAAATGGTCTATTAATATGGATGAGATAATAAATGATCAAGTTAATCGGTTTGAAACATGATGAAAATCTATCAGAGCAGAAAAAGAACTAAAAGTCTATCCTTTCAAAAGCCAGGAATAATTAAATCCTCTCAAGGAAAATATTCAAGGTAATTTCACAATTCCAGGTAAGTGAAGATGAGGAGGCTTGATGAGATCGCTCAGTTAATTCTCTGAATGAAAGATTGCTTCTCGTGATGGGGTCCAAGCTCTGAATACACCTTCTTTCCCCAAGTATGCTTGTTACTAAAGGGACACCAATCTTATGTTTCCTATGATTCCAGTATCTCTCACGGGTATATATTGTTAACAAGAGCAATTACTGTGTGCCGTGGTTTGTATATAAAGTAATTAATTTTAAATTGCTTTCTATGACCCACTAGTAAATTTTGAAATAATTTTAGTAATGAAAGGTGTTTGTAAGGAAATAGACTAGACTAGACTAGAATAGGTGAAAGCAAAGCACCTGTCATCTACAGGTAATTTGTAAAATTTTCATTTCATTTGTAAGCACATATGGATTTGTCCTGAAGCACAGTGTTAAAAGTATGTCCTATATTATGGTGAAAGAAGTTTGAATGCATTGAATTAATGAGTCATGATCACATTTTTATTTTCCTCTAGGACTGGAGTTTCAATAGTCTCAACATGGTTGTAGATTGGATTGTGTCCTGTAAGAGATTTGTTGAAGTCTTAACCCCCAATGCCTGGGAATGTGACCTTATTTGGAAATAGGGTCTTTCCAGATGTGTGTAGTCAAGTTAGGACAAGGTCATGATAGAATAATTCAATATGACTGGTTTCATTATAAAAAGAGGAAAAGAGACCCACTGACAGACACAGAGGGAAGATGAAGACAGAAATTATAGTTATATTGCCACAAACTTTGGTGCACCTGTGGACACCAGAAACTAAAAGCAGGAAAAAAAAAAAAAAAGTCCTCTTTTAAACAGGTTAGAGGGAGTGCAAACCCTCCATTACTTGAATTTTTAACTTCTAGTCTCCAAAAATCTGAGAAATTAAATTTCTTTTGTTTAAGTCACCCAACTCATGGTATTTGTTATGGCAGCCCTAGCAACTAATTCAGAGGTGAAATTTGGAAAAGGAAGGAGTGAGGAGAAAATATGGAAATTAAAGAGAAAGTAGCTCGTGCCTCTGTAAAATTTGTACACACCACCACATACCTTGAATTCTCAGGAAAGGTCTCAAATTTTAATTAAACTCTAACAAAATGCATTAATATAAAAATTTTAAGGAAATTTCTTATGAAAGTAAGTTCAAAATATTTTTTCCACACACAGTGCAAAACAGACAATGAGAAAAGGAGTTCTCAGGCCAGCAGGGCATATACCTAGAGAATGAGCAGAAACATTTTCAAGATCTGCAGACTCATACAGACAGCACAATTCTTGATTTGGCTCAGTCCAAATGAATAAGAGATAAATTTATGAGAATCAAGTGATCCCTAAGTGAATTAGTGTGCCCTGCACTAAAAATAATGATATATTTCTGGTACTCCTAACACCTACTCCAGTCATAGCCTCCAAAGGAAAAATATTAATTGCTAAATGAATGAGTCTACTCAGTAAGCACAATAGGAGAAATGAAATAAGTCATAGGGATTCAAGCTATCAAGCTAATGGAAAACATCTCAAAAGTAAAAAGCTATGATTTCATGTACCCAGGTGGCTTTCAGCCTTACATGTAATGCTAGAATGAACAGTGGTCTAACTATTGTGATGTGAGGAACATAGAAAAGATTTCTCACCCCAAGATCAACTCCACCTGCAGACAAAAAGTCTACCCCTTAGTGACATTGCTGCCATTTTTTAAAAGACATTGCTGCTTTTAGATAATCATACTTAAAATTCAAATAAACCCAGTGCTGAGAAAAATTCAGAGATTAGATTTTTAAAATGAGATTAAATTTTTAAAATGAGATTGTTTTCTTGACAAAGAGAAATGTGAATGACAAAATAAGTTATAATATTCACTTATAAGCTCAGCACATATTTAATGTGAATTACTGTGAGATTTGAGGATGTGATAAAGACCAGCGCCCTTAGATAGTATTTAGAAACCATCTTTTCCTTCATGGATCTATAAAAACTAACATGATGTTTTCAATCCATTAATTCCCTGTTAAATTTTGAATAAATTATGACATAAAATACAAAAGCATTATTTAAAAATAATTTTATAGCACTCTTCTCCATGAAATGATAGCACATATCTTCATGAGAGCCATAGTATGATGATGCCTTGTTCCAAACATTCTTATCTCTGCAAAAACTGCCTTCTGCTAATTTTCTACAATAGCTTTACATTTTATTACACACATCTCTCTTTGCTTCAGAATTGTAATTCTAGGCTGTATCTCATTTTGGTTTTCTTACAGCATTTTCTTCAAAGTATCTTAGCTTTATATTTTGTTCTCTCCAAACAATGATTTTCAAAGTATTTATGTAATGAAACTTAGGTTCCTTTTATTGTAAAAGGAACAAACCTATTGTAAACCTATTGTATGGTTTAAAAAGCATAAAATGTTCAATCAATTGAAGTACTGCACACCAAATCCTGAGGTCTGTGTTGTAGGATATAATAAATAATATTTCATCAGTAGAAAAAGATGTAGTCAAGAAGAAAATGGAAAACATGAAAAACAATGGGTAATGGTTGTTGCAGATTGTAAGACTTAGAGCAATTCAGGACAGAAATTACTCCATAAATTTAAGAATAATTCACGGGACATTTTAGGAAAGATATAAAATAAGTTCCCTCAGTAATGCCCCACATAGGGTAGCTTTTGAGAGTTTGGATGAGATGAATGTGAAGGTAATGGTGACTGGGAGTGGGGGATACAAGTAGAAGACAGAGTCCTGGGAACCTGGAGGAGCTCCCAAGTAGGCCTCAACAAGATGGAAATCTTGGGACACAGGGAGGAATGAGATCATGTCAAAGAAAATCCAATGCACTTGAAACTTTTCCCAAACCAGCTCACAATAATTAGTCATAAAGCAGACAGTTGAGAAATATCTTCAATTAAAAGCAGGTGTATGGGGAGAGGGAGAAGAAATGTTTGCTCTCTAAAGAAAAATAAAGCTACAGATTACTTCAGATTGCCAATGTTATGTCCTAGAGACAGGCCTCCTTTAAGCTGAAAGCTCTATAGAGTTTATCTATTTGGAAAAATTCTTTATTAGATGTTGGTTAGCCAAAGGAAGAAAACTGATATAAGGAATAAAGAAAAAACTTCAAAGTCTTCCTTTCTTTCTCCTCTTAAATCATATTTGCACATGTATAAGAAATAAATTTAATAAACAATAAAATTTGGCTTAGTCTTCTGCTAAGGGTTATCATCTATGAGCATCTATTTCCTTTAATAAGAGACTGGATATACTATTAGGTTGAAAAATTAGGACTGAGCTCCAGAGGAAGGCAGGACAGGGTGATGCATGAGGTTCATGTCATCACCAATGCTACAGGCTCTTTCTATGTTTTTCTCCACCATTTTAAACATGAGGCTTTTCTTTTCACCTTTCTTCATGTTCAAATATTGCTTCTAGAGACCCAGCCTTCATATCAGAATGTCAAGTAGGAAAAAAAATAAAGAGATATAAGGGGACATAGTACAAAGAAAAGGGTAAGTGCCAACTACATGAAGTGGGTAGTTTCTAATTTTTCTTCCAACTGTTTGAGTATAAAGTGATGATAGTCCTGGGGCAATAGGAAGAGTTCTTTGATATTAATACAGAGCAACTAAAACATGACTTTGTATTCTCAGTGCTATGATAAAGATAAAAACATTTTGTTAGAAGAAAACCTAGAAAAATGTTTCTAGATGTTAATCTTCAGAAAAGTATGGATTATATCATAATTATAATTATAATCAACATTTATAAAGTGCTTATCTGACAAAATCATCAGGCAAAATACATTATTTTTCTCTTATATATAATTATTTAGATGATGAGGCAAGTGGTGTTGTTATAGCTAAATATAGATGAAGAAGTTGAGATTTAAAGAACCTGCCTCATGTCACCCAGTAATAAATATTGAGGTCAGAATTTGAATGAATCTGCTGACACCAAACACATTCAATTCAATCCAATATATATTAAAAAGAAAGAACACTTAAATTAAAAATTGTAACTGCTTCCTTACAACTTCAATAATAGGTGGGGGTGAACTGGTGAGGAAAGGAATCTCTACAACTGGAGTCTCCACCTATACCCCTTACAAACAAGCATTCCTTTTCATGAGCAGTGGATTCAGTGAGAAACTAAAATGCAATTGGTAATGACCAAATCAATTTAACAGAGAATAAAATATTTGCTTTAATAAATTCTATAGCAACCAAACTGCAACTCCAAAAATATTCTTCAACTAAGAACCATTCCCTTTATCCAAGATTGCTAAAAAAAAAAAAAGCTCTGAAATATTTCTAATAGGAAGTGTCAAGAGGCTCTACAGTGATTGAATCTCAAGCTCACTAAATAAAAGAAAACAGTTACTTAGCTAATGAGACCTTTTAAAACACTGATAATGAAAAAATGAACAAGTAAAAAGCATGAAAGGAGAATTCCATTTGTCTTATTAATACAAGCTATGATTTCTTATATTTGGTACTATTTTATGTGAGGATTAAACTATTCCATTAGTGAATAAGATTAGTTCTTTTGTATTAGTCCACAGACATCATTTCCATTCAATTTCATAATTATAAAACCATATACTCTTTTAATTGCACTGTATCAACTAAATATCCCCCCTCTCAATTAGGTGCCTCAATAGAGGCAACACATACAAACAGGAAGTGAAACAGATAATAGTCATCCATAAATTATGTGGAAAGCAACCATGTATTTTAATGGGAGAGAAGGTTAATATGGAAAAGGAAAAATAAAAATAAACCAGTAGGGAAAGAAAAGAGAGAGAGAGAGCACTAGAGGGAAAGGGGGAGAAGGAAGAGAGGGGGAGAGGAGAGGTAAAAAGGTGGGACAAGGAAGGAAGAGGGAGAGATGGAAGGAAAGAGAAAGGAGGTAGAGAAGAAGAAAGAGGTAGAAAGAGAAGGGAAGGGAGGAGGAAAGGAGCAGGAGAGGGGGAAGGAGGGAGGGCTGGGAGATTGAAAATCAATCTGAAACATAGAACTTAAAAGCAGAGTGGTTAAGGAAGAGTTAGAGAGTTCCACACCCTGTCAGTCTTCTCTCTGTCTTATTCATGTTTCTTCCTCATCTGCCCATATAAATTACAAAGATTAGGCACATCCAGTGTAGAACTGTGGGGCAGGGAAAACAAAACAGAACAAAGCAATGGGTGACCCATAATATGCTTCTTATCTAAATTCTAAAATAATGTTGCCATTGGATTACACAGTCTCTGTAAACATTACTTCTGAGGCCCTTAGTTTCTTCCTGCATTAAATAGTGATATCATAATGAATAAATGTAAACTCTCTCTCTTCCCCCTCCCTTTTCCCTCCTTCCCTCCCTCCCTCACACTTTCCCTGTTAAGAACATCCTCATAAGGAAATA
The DNA here is from genome assembly GCF_027406575.1 of Nycticebus coucang. Taxonomy (NCBI): domain Eukaryota; kingdom Metazoa; phylum Chordata; class Mammalia; order Primates; family Lorisidae; genus Nycticebus; species Nycticebus coucang. The sequence goes on from NC_069798.1 coordinate 38,977,752, forward strand.
CATATAAGCTTGTGGAACATTTGATCTTTGCATCCCCAGGATTTCCTACTTTATCCCTACAGTGTGTTCAGTTGTTTTTATGTCCCCTACATGTTTTCTCTATATGTTTAGTTGGGAGCCTTCTGGCAGACCATGTTGCATTAACCCAGCAGGAACAACTTATATAAGATGAGTAGGCTGATGGGTTTGCCTTTAGCAACTATTCCATCCTCTTGAATACTCACAATTTCGCTTCCACACTTTTCCTCCTCCTGGACTCCCTCACTTACTGAGCAAATGGAGGGGTTGTCCTGGGAACCTTCCAAAACAGAATGAAGGAGACTTTAAAGGCCACTAAGGTCAGGGAGTCCTTTAGCCCACGGAAGTCTGACTGCAGGTATAAAATGCTTAGTCCTTCATGGAAACCCATACATACCTATAAGGACATGTCCACTAGATTGTTTATTGCTGCTCAATTTACAGTCACCACAATGTGGAAACAACCTAAATGCCCATCATTTCAGGAATGGATTAACAAACTGTGGTATATGTATCCCATGGAATACTATTCAGCCATAAAACAGTGGAAACATTGCATCTTTTGCATTAACCTAGATGGAGTTGAAACACATTCTTCTCAGTAAAGTATCACAGGAATGGAAAATCAAATATCCAATGTACTAAATACTAATATGAAGCCAGTAGATGATCTAATTCATGCCCACATAGGAGAAAAACTCAATTCAAGTTGGGGAGGAGGGAAGAGGGTTTAGGGGTGCTCCCAATGAAAGGGCACAATGTAGGGGTGTATGACACACCTTTTGGGTGCACGAAAAAGCTGCAAGAGGGACCCTGTTGTGCCCAGATCTTGAAATCCCCCACAAAGACCACCAGGGAGCCAAGTCTGATGCAAAAGCAAAAGGGCCTTTTATTGCAAGCTCGAGCTTGGGTTCCCAGGGACTCCGCTGCAAGGGATCCAAGCCAGGAGCTTCGAGCTCTGGAACAGGGAGTTCTTATGATCCAGCAGAGCAGGTGGGCATGCAATGCTTGAAACAAAGAGGGCGCTTCTGGATTGGTCAGGTGGGGGAGTCCCTGATTGGTGGGTGGTTGTTTCATGACTTCGGGGAATTGCCTCTGCTTGCCTGGGCTTGTCTGGGCTTGTCTGGAAAGTGAAATTTACTGAGTGAAATGGAGGGGAAAGTGAAACTTAACTTCTAAGATGTCACTGGTCTGGTTCTTTCAACTCCACTGAACAAAAATATTGTGCTTTGGATGTTTGTACCCTCATATTAACCTGAATTAAAAAATTAAATGAACTAAAATAATTTAATAGTCATCATTTCAATCTAGCTATGCAATGATGGATAGATGGTGCTAATTATTATAACCATTTACATGATCCCTCAAATTGGTGCAAATATTGAGTGTCATAGAGGTTAAAAATACTTGACAACGTTACACAGCTAGTGGAACTGAGCCAACACTTACAGCCTAGTTCCTGAAATACAAAGGTGATGTTGTCTCCACTGGCATAGTTAGTAGTAGTGTCTTCAAAAATTTATGTCCTCTCATCTGAAAGAATTAAAATAGGCATGAAACTTCCCAAATAGCTGATCAAATTCCTAGCACAGAAGGGTGAAGAGGACTAAGCATTGACTGATTTCATAAGGATTGTTCTTTACTTCTTCCTGATCATATATTTCTCCTCAATGTTCTTAAAAGGTCTGAAGTTCAAGCGTTTCCTGTAGTAACATAAAAATTAGTAAAATTTAAATTAGCATGGCTAGGTTGGACTCTCTAGTCTAGCACTAAATAACTTTACTCATTAGAATTAATTTCAAGTGCAGGTGGCTGGTGTACAAATATAGCCAACTGGAATAATATAAACGTTTATTTTTATTTAATAGTTTTATATAAATATATACCTCTTTCTACATGTCTTTTTATTCTTTCCAGGATTATCCTTGCTGCATTTGTAGCTGTCCAGTAGTTTGAAACATAATGGTTTAAAATTTTATCTCACTATTATAGTTCTCATAGTTCAAGTGAAAATGGAAACCTCATAAAGGTTTTTTTAAATAAATATAATATATAGCTCGGTGCCTGTGGCTCAAGCCGCTAAGGCACCAGTCACGTACACCTGAGCTGGCGGGTTTGAATCCAGCCCAAGGGCCTGCCAAACAACAATGATGGCTGCAACCAAAAAGAAATAGCCGGGCATTGTGGTGGGTGCCTGTAGTCCCAGCTACTTGGGAGGCAGAGGCAGGAGACTCACTTGAGCCCAGGAGTTGGAGGTTGCTGTGAGCTGTGATGCCACAGCACTCTACCCAGGGTGACAGCTCTGTCTTAAAAAATAAATAAATAAAAATAAATATAATATATTAGAGATAAATAAAGAAATAAAAGCAGGAAAGCAGGATGGAATGAGGGAAGTAAAGAAAAAAGAAGAAAATTATAAAATAGAAAGAAAGAAAAGGATATGGAAACAAATAACTTTAGAATCACCACATTCTTGAAAATTCAGGATTATGTTCAAATTGTTTGAAAAACACTTTTAAAACATTTTTTCTAGGCATTTATATTTTAAAATGAATACTAATCATGACTCACAAGTTGTGAAAAGGTCTTTCAGAAAGCTCTACCCTTTACCTAAAATTATTTGCCAGCTGGCCTAACACAGAGTCTATTGTAAATATAGTCTATCAAATTTTATCCATAGTCTATCATGAGTGATTAATTTAAAGTTTTTAGGCCAAATTAACTTTGGATCAGAAAAGTAAAGGGAAGTTTTCCAAACCTAACATACTAGGGAAACAAATTGTTCTATTAAACATGTTTTTTGGATGCTCCCAAAATTATTTTAAATTTAAATTTGCATAAAATTAGAAGCAATGCATACTTAATAACTTCCATAAGTTATGGGCAGTAGGAATTATTGAAAATTGTTACAGAGTCATTATTTATTAACTTCAACTGTAATATAGCAATGTTTTTAGAAGCTCCTGAAACCTCTGTAAATTGACCACCCAAGGAACTGTAACAAACTGGTCAACATGTGGAAGCAATCATGTAAGAACTAGACCTAATAGACTATACTGTAGTGGTGGATACATGGGTGCATGTCCCATCTATGCAAATTATGTCAACTTAAGGAAGTGGTCAATGTAGGCAGGTTCTCAACTATGTAGCTTCTATGATTTATAAGCTATAGCTTTCCACAGGAAAGAACCATATACATGTTTTTAAAATTTTTTTGACTGATATTCTCCATCTTCTTCCTTGTGATCAGGTATAATTTTTTAGTATTCTTAACAGATTTTTTTTTTTTGAGACAGAGTCTCACTTCATTGCTCTGGGTAGAGTGCCAGGGCATCACAGCTTACAGCAACCTCAAACTCTTGGGCTTAAGCAAATGCTTCAGCCTCCCAAGTAGCTGGAACTACAGGTGCCTGTCATAACACCTGGCTTTATTGTTTTGTTTTGGTTTTTTTTTTTTTTTTTTAGAGATGAGTTCTTGCTCTGGCTCAGGCTAGTCTCGAACTCATAAGCTCAGGCAATCCACCTGCCTCAGCCTCCCAGAGTGCTAGGATTACAGGCGTGAGCCACCATGCTCACCCTGCTCAACAGATTTTGAACCACTGAATAAAAGATATTCTTACAGTTTCATGTTTTGGGATTTTTAGTTTTTGTTCATTTGTAAATGATTCAGCCTTTATTTCTTTCCCAGACTAATTTTCTGTGTGTTCAAAATTGCTTCATTACTAACTTTCAGTTTGTAAAGAAGTCTAAAAGTTAAATAATGGAAGTTCAGATCATGATTTCATGACAGATTAGGTGAATTTTATCATTATTGGCAATAAGGCAAACTTTCACTTTTCTGTCATTCTCTGCCTGATAAATTGATAACTTCTTCTTTTGTATATTCTTCATTATCTACCACCTTTATTTTTCACAGAAGTGTTTAATAGCTTTTATCCCAGCCTTCTCTTGATTAAAAGTCATTAAGATATGTTTAATGAATAACACACTGTTTGAGTTTAATTAACTTAAAAAAAGTTAAAAATTAACTTGAGTTAATTTTCAAGTTAACAAAATTAACTTGAAAAACTGTTTGCAAAGTTAAGTAGGACAAAGTATTATGTCAGTAGAAGAGGAGGATATGTGTGTGTACCTGGCAGCAGATGGCCTTGATAGCATATCTTAATTCTGACTTTAATATTAAGTTTTGATTAATTAAGGGATTTTTGTCTGCATACTAAATTATTCCTCTCAAATTACAGGTTAAGGTTTGAAACAGCTTGCTGATCGTTTGTCTTCTCAAAGTACAGAGTTGTTAAGATCCAAATTAATTGCCATATGCTGAAATTCTTTGTTTTTAAAGTGTTAAAAACATACTTCAGGAGATAAATTGCTTCATCAAGGACTCTGGGGGAAGTTAGTCAATGTTATTTGAGAATGTTCCTGCTCTGTCATCTATCTCAGAAGAAAGAATGATCCTGTTACAATAGGGTGACAGCCAGGGACATACCAATAAAGAAAGCAGTGCAGATTCTATAAGGAATCTTTTCTCTGGTTGGCTGTAGCATGAATGATAGTGGCTGGAACAATAGCAAATCAAGCACCAAGTTCTTGATAGGGTGCTAAATGATCAATCACATCTCCTCCATAGGGTGAGGTGGGTTACTACCGTCACAATTTAGCATCATTTTCTGCTATACATCTCCACACCTGGATCAGATTATTTGCTATTGCAACTAATAGCTTGACACCATTGAAGCAACAATGGGATGTTTGCTACAAATAGCCCCAGACTCAGAGAATGGCAGAAGGATTAGGAGTTACTATATTCTCCCAAGTAAGGCTGTACATATAACTTTCCCCTTCTCTCCTAGGGGGTGGAAACATTACTGCATAGAGAAGAGAACTCATTCAAGCTGACCTGAACACAAAAACATTTCTGGATGGGTGGTACAGAGCAAAGAGCCTCAGATAACCTTTGTTGAAAAAGTAGAATGGCAAGAAAGGTGTGATTTTCAAGTATTGTGTTCCTAAAGTCATATTTTCCCCAGTCATCTTAGCCCATGGAAACTTTCCACACTTTGTGTGAAGAGCGATCTTTGTGATTCTCATTGACCTCTGGTCCTGATCTTGTTTTGTTTTTTCCTTTTTTTTTTTTTTTTATTAAATCATAGCTGTGTACATTGATATATTCATGGGGCATCATTCACTAGCTTCATAGACCGTTTACCAAGTTTCACATATACCCTTGTAAGATGCACCCCTGGTGTAATCACACCAATCCCCTTCCCTCTCCCCTCTCCCTCCACTCTCTTTACCCTGTCCCCCTATTCTTTGGTTGTAACTGGGTTATAGCTTTCATGTGAAAACCCCAAATTAGTTTCATAGTAGGGCTGAGTACATTGGGTACTTTTTCTTCCATTCTTGAGATACTTTACTAAGAAGAATATGTTCCAGCTCCGTCCATGTAAACATGAAAGAGGTAAAGTCTCCATCTTTCTTTAAGGCTACGTAATATTCCATGGTGTACATATACCACAATTTATTAATCCATTCGTGGATCGATGGGCACTTGGGCTTCTTCCATGACTTAGCAATTATGAATTGGGCTGCAATAAACATTCTGGTACAAATATCTTTGTTGTGATGTGATTTTTGGTCTTCTGGGTATATGCCCGGAAAATACCAACAGATTATTAAATTAAAACCTGAACCCAGTACAAGTTGAGACAGGAAAGGAAGATACACATAGAAGCATTGTTCTTGTACTGAAATTCAAATGACCTATTTAATAGAACTGTGTTTTGATAATGTCAACATTCTCATATTGTGCTAGCAAAAACATTGCTAGGTATGAGGAATATGGTTTCCCACCTCTCACCACTCTCTCACGTCTAACATAAATGCAAACTCCCTGACACAATCAAATATCACCCTTGAGAAGAAATTCAAGTGATTGTCAAGCTTGACCATAATTGGAGAAAGAGAGCTTTGCATAGAAGAATGACTTCATGTGGCTCTCTAGCCAGTTTCTCTGTAAGGTCATGGGTAATTACAGATGCTAATGATTAGATATAATTTCTAAATTAAAAGAGCATAGTTCTAGGTAATGGAATTTAATAGAAGTATGTATATTTGGAAGTATGTCCAGTGGAATTTATTTTAAAAAACTAATCACTAACCATGGAACAATCCTTTTTTTTATGAAACCTGAAATCAACATATTAGATTTTTAGAATAAAGCAAGGTCGATTAAGCAGAAATTTGGGGGTGATGTCGTTACAAACTGCATGTTTATGTCCCTCAAAATTCATATTTTGAAATTATAACCACCTAGGGGATGGTATTAGGAGTCTGGTCCTTTGGGAGGTAATTGGTCTATGAGTATAGAGCCCACATGATGGGATTAGTGCCTTCATAAGAGATAACAGACAGTTTGCCCTCCCTCTCTCTGTTCTCCACAATTGAAGGATACAAGAAGATAGTCATTTGCAAACCATGAAGAGGGTCCTCATCAGACACTGGATCTGCCAGTACCCCGATATTGTACTTTCCATCCTCAAGAGCTGTGAAAAGTAAATATTTATTGTTCATGCCACCTTGTCTATGGTAATTTGTTATAGAAGCCTGAACAAACTGAATTTAAAATAGTGATAAAGACAAAAGTCAAACCAGTTCAAAGAAAATACACCAATACATTAGAGATACAACCAGAAATCTTAAGAATAGAATTGGCTTCAATTTAGCAGTTTTAGTCCTTAAAATGAGATTATAAGAGTCTCTTCATCTCTGAATTGTAAGGATTTCTGCTTGGCTTAATTTGCTTTTGCATTCAGGGAAAAAATAATGTCACACACACACATACTTTCTCTCTCTCTCTTTCCACCTAAACTCTGCCTGGTTTGATTATAAATTATAGTCTCTGTCTACTTGGCAGGAAATAGTCATGCAGCTTGATAGTCACTTTCTTAACACTGAATGCCTCCTATATTTTTCCTAATATATACTGCATATATGTGCCTATATCTGTATATCTATTTAACACACATATGGTTCTTAGTTGTTTCTCCTAGATATGTTTCATCTTCTTAATTGATCTTAAGTTCTGATATATATATGGGATGGGAGTGCTATGTTAACAAGAGTAATTGAGGCTGATTATACAAGGACAAGGTGACTAGTCCTCACAGACAATTGGGCTATCACCTCACTAGCATGTAGCTCTGATCAATCAGGGAAACCAGAAAAATCCTGCAATCTCTTTAATTGTAAAATGATGGCCTTTATCACCATATATGGGCTTAGCCTTATTAATAAGTGAACTTCAGAAGTTTTCATTATCAGTTGATTCCACCAGTGCTTACAGAGGCAAAAAGAACTCCACAAAGTATTGTGTTGGAGAACCTTCACTTCCTGATAGGCATCAAGTACCATGTATGGAAATCAACTTAGGTTATACAGAAATTTACACAAAATGAAAATTAGGACAAACATAATGAGGATGTTCCAAAAGATATCACTGGGCTGTAGATCCATTTTATGTTCAATTTATTTCCAGTCTCTGATGTATAGAATTAACGCAAAAGCTACTTTTTGCTGATGAATGAATGAATGTCAAAGCCCTTGAAAGCCAAGTCTGGAAGACAACGGAAATTATCAATAATTATGATCTAAGCAGGGCTGTCGTCTTTCATGAAATTTCAGCAGAGATTCTGTAATGGAAAATTCCTAGGGAACATATTGCCTTACACAGGTGTTTCATATTTTGATTCATTCCTTCTGTTATTTAAAAAAAATTATCAACTGGGTGGCGCCTGTGGCTCAAGGAGTAGGGCGCCGGTCCCATATGCCAGAGGTGGCGGGTTCAAACCCAGCCCCGGCCAAAAAAAAAAAAAACACACACACACACAAAAAAAATTATCAACTATTGACCATTTGAAAATGGATTTTATCCTTTATTTCCTCCTTTAGAAGAGCACATTAAGCACATTTTATTTTAATCTTAATAACTCAGGTTCATAAATATTAATATCACTTATATTTCTTGGGTTCTGATAGAATTCCAAAAGACATATTAATATTGTGACTATATTCGTATGGAAGACAATCTTAAAATTACATATTCTTCCTTTTGATATACAGCAAACAGAAAGTATTCACCATGCAAAAAAATTTCATCAATTAATAGCATCAATTGGGAGCAACCAACCAACCACCAAATATTTTATTGTTTTTTCTTCATGCTTGTCTTTAACAGAGACTAAGAAAAGTAACACAAATTATAAACCAGGAGCTACTTCAGAAACATATTATAGTTTTTGATCAATGTGGATAAATACAGCTTAAAGTTATTCAAGAAAATGAAAATAAAATCCAATGGATTCCATGTGCCGAAACAGGACACAGCCAGGAGAAAAAAAGTGAGTTATCAGAGCAGGGTTGTTTTTCTTTTCCACAAAAACTTTTTAATGTATATCTTCTATATGTTAAGGTATTTTTTATTTGACTATAGATAACTTTCTTCTGGAATGGTTGGGAGCCAACTTGACTTCTCTGGTGTTTGGAATACTAACAGATAAGGGACACCAAGGTAAAGTCTCTATATGGGACACAACTAAGTGCCTAAGTAGAGACAGAAGTATATACATTCATGAGTTCAAGAGATAAGACTGGAGAATCTAAACCCACGGAATTTCAGAAAGTAATGGATCATGAATAAATAGATAATTTAGACAAAATCAAGATTTTGAAGACAAATGAATCAAAAATATTCAGAATTACAGTATATTGAGAACAAATCCCCAAATACCCCATGGTCTTGCTGTGAAAATGTATGATGATTAGGATATGACACACAGGCAGGTTGGTATATCTTACTAAAGCAGAGACAGTAGAAGTGGATTTGGAAGAAAAAATGGCAGACTCTTAATTAACATCAGGGTTTTAGCCACCCGTGTGGTGGCTCACTCTTACAAATCTAACACTTTGAGAGGTAGGGGGGGTAATCACTTGAGTTCAAGAGTTTGGTTGCAACCTAAACAAGAGTGAGCTATCTCTATAAAAAGAAGAAAAATTATCTAGTCACAGTTAAGTGTGTACTTACAGTCCCAGCTAGAAGGCCAATGTAGGAGGATTGCTTAAGCCCAGGAATTGGAGGATGTAGTGAGATATATGATGATGACATTAGCCTGGGTGCAATAGGGTGAGACTCTATCTCAGAAAAATAAATAAATAAGGAAAAAAAGTAAAACATTTTAGAGGTGAATTACTCTAAATCTATTCAGACAAGGAAACAAAAAACCTAAATGGAATATTAAGGATTTGAACACATATAACTGAGTAAATCACTTTTTATACATCCAGCTATACAGATATGCTCAACAGTATTCACTACTGTAATGGCCAATTTGTTTTTATTGACACTTAAAGAGACCAATTCGAAGAAAATAAATTAATTCTGAGCAGTCAGTCATATCCATTTTTAAGTCAATAAATTAAGTGAAGTTAATTTAGTAGCAAGGGTAGCCATTTCAACCATGAATGATCATAAAATTTCTTTTATGATTTATCTATTCAATGGTCAAAATAAGCATAGTTTTATCGTGGTAAATTTAAGTGTCTCTATTATAGAGGTTTTCTTTTTTCTAAATTTCTTTTCCTTCTTTACTATGCATTTATTTTTTACTGTCTATTCTTTTTATTAACACCCACATAAAATAGAGATGGTGCTACTGAAAAAGAATCAGCATTTCAATTTAAATGCTAGGTATGGTAGGGGTATGCTAGGTAGGATGACTGTAGAGTTTATGATTCAAACTGAGACACAGATTTATTAAAGTGTACTAACATACGACCAACTGTTCATATTTGAAGTATATAATTTGATCAGTTTGACACTCATGAAAATTGTCCTCCCAATCAGTGGTGACACCCATAAGAATTTCCTAATGTCCCTTTATAATCATTATCTCTTGTCTCTTTCACCTCCTTCTCAGATATCCACTTTTAATTTTGGTCACTGTAAATTTGCTTGCATTTTCTAAAACTTTAGATAAGTGAAATAACGCATTATGTATTTTTTGTTTCATTTCTTTGACTCAGTATAATTATTCTGAGAGTTATCCAAGTTGTCATATCAGTAGTTCACTCCTTTTTATAACTGAGCAGTATTTTATCTTGTGGATATACCACACTTCATCCATTCTCCTATTTATGTGGATTTAGGTCATTGCCAGTTTTGAGCCATTACGGTTAAAATCTGCTATGAAAATTTATGCACAAGTCTTTGTATGCGTTCTCTCTTTTCTTGGTTAATATCTACAAACAGCGTGGTTGAATTTGGGGACCCTTTGAGGTGAAAAGAATTGAATGGATGCCAGGAAAGCAGACATGAAATGATCTGTCCTGGCAAAACCCAGTAAAGTCAGGCTACCCAAAGAGAAATCAGCCTGGCAAAGGTGATTTACTTTTATACTATGCTTGGTGACACTTCTATGTATTTTATCAGAGACCTCTGACTAACTTTCATATGTTCTCCTCATTTTTTAGAGAAGGATTTTTGCAAACTGTGGGCTTTGTGTCATATCCAGCCTATCATCTGTTTTTGTAAACAAAGTTTTACTAGAACACAGCCATGCTCATTCATTTACATTTTGTATATAGATACTTTCTGCACCATAACAGCACAAGTACTTGAATATATGTACTTAGAGAGACTATATAGCCTGCAAAGCCTAAAATACTACTATGACGCTGATGGTCTAAGGGGTTCTATTATACAAATATGACAATGGACATATTATTACCTCATATTTATTATCTCACATTTTGTTATTATTATAGTTATTATTTTTATTATTTATCATCTTATGTTTTAACCAAGTTTCATATTATGCAATGCTGTTAAGGTCATCAAGGTTGTGGATGTTTGGACAAGTTTCTTAATCTCAGGAGCCCCAGTAACTTTATTTACCAGTAAGACTAACAGAGCTCTACCTCTCTAAATTCTGGAGTTCAACTCAGTTTCCTGTTCAAATGCTTTCCACTGCAAATCTGATGAGCTCTCTCACCACTGTCATCCCCATATGGTGTGTCACCATACCTGTGTGTTCATTTTATGCTGAATTGTGTGAATGTGAATAATTTTATTCTGTACTGACAGTACTGGTGCAAATTCCCTTGGATTATTTATACCTCATCATAGGAAGTCTGGTCAGTGTAAAATTTTATGGTGATTTTTCTGACAAAAATTGTGTAGAAATGTGAATGTTTTTTTTTTTTTGGTCAATGTCAATATTGTAATGGAAAGAAAAATGTTAAACCCTTGATCAAACTATGTGCCCATGTTATAAATAATAAATCAATAAAACAACACGTTTAGAGGGATATGCAATGTTGATAATACAAGTAAATTCATGAGCACTTTATAGTCCAGAAATACATGTAAAAGCCACATTTTGAATTCATAGTAATACTTTCTTTTTTGAGACAGAGTCTCATTATGTCACCTTTGGTAGAGTGCTGTGGTGACACAGTTCACAGCAACCTCAAACTCTTGCGCATAAGTGATTCTTTTGCCTCACCCTCCCAAGTAGCTGGGACTACAATGTGTCCACTACAACGCCTGGCTATTTTATTTTGTTGTTGTTGTTGCAGTTGTAGTTGTTTAGCTGGCCCAGGCCGGGTTCAAACCCACCAGCCTCAGTTATGTGGCTGGTGACATAACCACTGTGCTACTGGCGCTGAGCCCATAGAATGCTTTTTGAAAATGAGAATTATTTTATGAAAATGTTATTCTAACTCTTTTAATTTCATGCATTTAAAAAAGTCTCTCACATCTTACCTTTACCTTTCGGCCTTCATTTCTTTTTCTTCTTAGCACAAAAATTTCTACAAAGGAGTCAGTAAAAGTAGAGACATTAATTTATTTGAAGAAATATATGTCAATATTTCTCAGTAGGGAAAAATAGTAGGAACACTAGTGATAAGAAGCATGAGAAATCATTACTAATATTTTCATTATGTGACTATAACTGTTGATGCTATTGTTATCAATGGGATTAGAGGCACCACTGGAATTACTTCCACTAGGGTCAATACATTATTGTAAAGAAAATGGGTATCACTCCAGCTGCAGAATCAATTGTGAAATAATAAAATCAAACCTGGGCACAGTGGCATGTGTCTGTAGTGCAGCTACTTGGGATTTGGAGGCAGGAAGATCACTTGAGCTCAAGAGATTAAGGCAGTGATAGTGTGCTATGATCTGACCTGTGAATAGCCACTGAACTTCAGTGTGGACAACATACCCAGACCAAAATAAAATAAGGTCACTTTTCTTTCCATTCTTGAAAATTTAGTTTTAAAGCCCAATGTTTCTGGCTGGTGAAAAATCCAACGTGTTTTTTAGGGGGCCTTTGATTACTGCTGCTCATGGTCTCAAATCTCTGACTCCATGAGCCTCTGGGGCATGGGGATGGATTGTAGGTCTGAAAAACAAAGACTGAGAGTCATAGAATTCAGCCTCCCTTGAAATAGCCATCAGCCTCAGGAGTTTTGCTACTATCTTAGTACACAGTTACCAAGAAAATTGTAGGTCTTGTCTTTGCTGAAAATTTATTATCTGACCTCTCAGAAAAATTCCTCCTTTTCCCTCTGTTCTCTTATGTTCCTTTTGTAGAATATTTTCTCTTTCTCTTTCTTTCTCTGTCTCTCTCTTTCTCTCTTTACACACACACATGCACACACACACTCCCAAGGTGCCAAAAATGTATACACATTTTAAGAAAGGAAGAAAGTGTGTTAAAATTGTAATACTTTATACATACCAATAATGTTGACAATCTTGTATATCATATCTTGTATCTCTTATAATTCTTCTCTATAAGAAGTCAAACATCACTTGAATGTTGAAATTTTAAGTTTTATTTTTCCTTCTTAAAATGTGTATACATTATTGGCACCCTTTATATATGCACACATAGAAATTTTTCAGTAAGTCCAGGCTTTAGCAAAATGAGGAAGAACCCATTGACTTTGAAAAGTTTCTGTTTTTAGTTTGGCTATGATTTCTGGAGAAAGAAAATTCTAAGAATCAAATTTCAGGTTACATCCTTCAGCACTGTTGACGTTTTGGACTGGGTAAGTTTATGACCTGAGCATCTATCCTGCGTATTGCACAGATGTCCAACAGCTTCCCTGGACTCTCCCCAGTAGGTCTCATAGCATCCTTCCCAAGTGGTAGCAGCTAAAAATGTCCCCAGACACTCCTGAATGTTCCTTCAACTGCAAATTTACAATGGTAGAGAATTCTCTAATGGCTTAAAATTGAGAAAAGATAAAATATAAGCTAATAAATAAATATTAAAGTTTAATAAATTGTTAGGTCCCACAGTCATTTATATAATGCTTATAATGTACCAGGCTGAGTATCTTCACTCTGTAGTCTCATTTTATTTTCACATAAAATTATAAATGTTAATTTTTTTTCCTTTTCGGAAGTTGATGAACACAATACTTTTTAAAATATTATGAATAGATATATTGATACATCTAGATGTATTCTATTAATGGTGGTGACACTATTCTTTTTTTATTATTATTATTTCTAGCAGCCTTGAGGTCAAGTCAGAAGTCAGAAACCATACCAGTTATTTGACCAGGGATGTTTTTAAATTAAAGACATCTTAACAAAGCATAATGTCAGTAAGTTAGTAGTTAAAAGTTAAAAGGGAGCACTGAGATGTGAGGGTTGCTAAATTGGCTATACATGTTGGGAAGGGGACTACCTTTTCTTTTTCACAGATGTCAATACCAGAGGCAGGTACTCCCAACTTGACATCACCAAACTCAAAGTTGGGAAAAGAGGAGCACAGTCAGCTTCTGCAAGCTGGGATAATCCAGCTGCAGCACGCTATGGATTCTACCACCTCATCTCTGAGCTGGTTCTACCAGTACTGGGAAAAGCACAAGTTGGATTCAGCAGTGTCACAGAAAGAATTGCTCCTGCTGGAACTAAGTGTTGCTATGGCAATACAGACAGGAAAAACAAGCAGATAAAAAGCAGAGAGTCCTTTCTGCCTCCTCCAGCTTTGCAATCTCCCTGATGTGCAGAACTCAGCAAGGAACCACTAGAAAGGCAGGTGTGGTTTGTCGAGTTCTGGCTCTAGCATCATAGAACAGATTGTAGAAGGATAGGTTTGGAACTGGAAGATGACAAAAATTCAGTGATTGGCACAGAAACCTCATGATGTAGAAGTTCACTTATGTAATCAACAAATATCAAACATCCAAGATTAAATACCTAATTGATATTACATACATAGACTTGAATTCAAGCAAGCCATACTCCATACATTGTTTTTACTTGCTACATTACGTTATAAATAAGTTATCAGTAAATATTTTCTTTCCCTTCATGTCGAACTTGCTTATCAGTAAATAATACCGTGATATCTATGATGGTAACACTATTTTTTAAAAAAATTTCTAACTTGAACTTTACTTCTTGAAAGCAAATATACCCAAAATAAAAGCTTAATTTAATTGCAACAGGTGGGATCTGGCTTCTGGAAGAGTATTCCTATCATTCTTCAATATATTAACATAGTCACAAAACTGACAAAAGACTCAGTAGGAGAAAATATCTCGTGAGATCTAAGCACTTAAAATTTCTGCACATAATTTTAAGATTTTCTTTTATATATCTAGGAAAGAAGTGTTGTATTAGGATGACTACATGGGGCAGAGATATGGAGAAATTCAAAATCACTGATCAAAAGGAAATGGAGACAATAGAAAGTACTTAGTTCAGGGCCACACACAAACACACAAACATTTAAAATAAGGTACAGAGGAAAGATGTAAGGCTTAATAGAATTTAGATGTCATTGATTGTAAGAGACTCCATTAATTTCTTTACTACTGAGGGAGAAAAGGGCTGACATTTAAATTATGACACACTTGTGCTTATAAAATGCATCACAACTTCAGAAATGTTAAAACATGAAGAACATTTACCTTAGAATCAATGAAATATGGCACAAATAAAGCATGCAATAAATTATGTATGCATTAACAATGACGTATGATATTATAGGGACTCTACTAATGGGAAGTAGGAACACTTTTGGATATCTTAATACAGCTCTTCAGATACAAGAATTTTTATCCTTTCTACAGTTTTTGTCCATCTTTACCAAACAATTAACTGGAGTGGTCATTTTCTTTTTTATTTTTAGCAGTAAGTAGAATTACTATTGAAACTAATGAAGGGTTTCCTAATAGTAAATTCAATTATTGTGTGTCTTTCAAAAAGTAAACATCAAAATAGGATTAGACATGCCAGAGGGTTTTGGAGTACAGAGCAGGGGATGAACTAGAACTCCATTAGGCATCTGTAGAAGAAAGGGAGGCAAAGAAGGTCAGGGAGTGAAGGATATCTGACTGCAGCACAATTCCAAGAAAGGTTTGACAAAGCTAATGGAAAGCCCCAAGCTTGAGTCACCTGCAGAAGGAGTAAAACTTCTAACTGCCATGGGCAGGATTTCAGTCTCTGCAAGTCTCACTTTTCGGCCTGGGGCAGAGTGTGGTATGTCCAGAGAAATAGCTGGAGCTTTTAATTACATCTGGGCGCGTGGGCAACTAAGTAGAGCATTTTCCTGTCTACCATATAGGGTCGAATAAGCACTGGAAGAAGACTGAGGATTTTTCTCAATAATATGTGAAAATAAAATGTAATCTAATCTTTTGGAATGAGATTCATTCTAAAGGCAGGAGACAAACTTTATGAACTAGTTAAGTCTTTCTCAGCACTGCAGTTTCACTAATACACAAATCTATATTGGGATCTATGACTGATGAAACTTTAGGAGCAAAAATTGCAGCTGAAAATGAAAGGCATTCACACTGCAAGAAAGTTATTAAGGATGTACCAGACGATGATGTAGAAGCAATATTTAGAAGTCTACAGATGATGCTGAATTAAGTAAAACGGTAATAATAAGCACAGTGTATTCATACACAGAACAGCCTTGGCCATTTAATTACTGTGCTGGGCTAACATGATAAATGCACCTGGACACAAATCAATGGCAAATGCTTCCCAGAATGAAGCATTTAGGAAGGCCATGTATATTAAACAGAATAGTGTTTGCAGTATGCAGCTAGAAATAATTCTAATGATAGAGCCCAGAGTTGAGGCAGCAGAATTCTAATTATATATTGAAAGTGGCTCTGGTAGATGATTGAGCTAATTTCTGATTATAAATTGTAATTTTGGCAAGTGTTCTTAGGTTTGGAAATATAATTTGCTGTATGAAATAGAGAGCTATGTCCTGAGATGGAAGAATAGATAACCACCCTTCCCATCTACTGGATCTGAGCTCCTACCAAATACCTACATGAACTACAGTTAGAATCCTAACAGGCAAGCCTATGAGTCTCTCTTTCACAGAGAGGATGTATGGTGTTAGCAGGCAAAAGGTCATTTATAAGCTAAGGACACTGCACAATGTCTGTGTCATTGCCAATGAACTTAAATCAGTGGCAATGTCACTTCTACTATTTCTAAGATGGAGTTGGGGCAGAGACCATGGTCATTTTTATTTTTGAAACAACTAAACAAAAAATATTTACAGCAGAGAGCTACGAAAGCTATATGACAGTTGTTACTTACTAATACATGTATATTATTAGGTTAATACAAATGAATCCTATAAAATACAATTTTTTTCACATATCTGTTGTATCTTATACTCACAGTCTTAAAAATAATCACTTATCTTTTTTAGAGACTTAAAAAAAGAAGTTTATATCCAGCATGTGGCTCCACATATTTGTCATATACATTTGCAATTCTACAGGCAATAAACCAGTAAAGATGAATGGATATAGTCGATATTTTCTCCCTTAACATGTGTAAAGAAAACCTATATATCTGGAGAATGCTACTGGAAGCCAATACAATGGATACTTATTATATTTTGAGCTGCTAGATACCCAATGACCCTTTGAGAAACAGTTCCTGTAAGATTGAGATTAATGTCCATTTGATTTAGTTATTTTGAGGTCACTGGGCAGTATATTAAGAGCTGTGGCAATGAGTGTAAGAAACAGAAAACATTGAAGTGTTATCTCACAAAAAAATACAGAATCTAAGTTATTGAGGCATCACGTCCTACTTTTTTGTTAACCTAATGATTAACATTTTATCATTAACCTAATGATAAAAATATACAGAAACCATTAGTCTGTCATCTTTCAAACATATGAAAGAATGTTCATCATCTCTATATATTAGAGAAAATCAAAACAACCCTGAGATACCATCTATCCCCAGTGAGAATGGCCCACATCACAAAATCTCAAAACTGCAGATGCTGGCGTGGACGTGGAGAGAAGGGAACACTTTTACACTGCTGGTGGGACTGCAAATTAGTACAACCTTTCTGGAAGGAAGTATGGAGAAACCTCAAAGTACTCAAGCTAGACCTCCCATTTGATCCTGCAATCCCATTACTGGGCATCTACCCAGAAGGAAAAAAATCCTTTTATCATAAGGACACTTGTACTAGACTGTTTATTGCAGCTCAATTTACAATTGCCAAAATGTGGAAACAGCCTAAATGCCCACCAACCCAGGAATGGATTAACAAGCTGTGGTATATGTATACCATGGAATACTATTCAGCTATTAAAAAAAATGGAGACTTTACATCCTTCGTATTAACCTGGATGGAAGTGGAAGACATTATTTTTAGTAAAGCATCACAAGAATGGAGAAGCATGAATCCTATGTACTCAATTTTGATATGAGGACAATTAATGACAATTAAGGTTATGGGGGGGAGGAAAAGCAGAAAGAGGGATGGAGGGAGGGGGGTGGGGCCTTGGTGTGTGTCATACTTTCTGGGGGCAAGACATGATTGCAAGAGGGACTTTACCTAACAATTGCAATCAGTGTAACCTGGCTTATTGTACCCTCAATGAATCCCCAACAATAAAGAAAAAATATATATACAGAAACAATTCATTATGAGTCCTGATGAAACCTGTTCTTTAAGGTGTAATTGAAATATATCTAATACTTCTATTTTGTGTTTTGAAATGATCCTGGTATGGAAATAGGATGTAAACAGAATCTATTTTAGAATGCAGAGGGCAACTTGAGAATAGTATTGCTGTTGCCTCAAAACATTCACCTAGCAAAATATTGTTGCAATTAAACAGTCATGATGCTTGCAACTGACATTGAGACTACCAAATAAAGAAGTTTGTAACAGCATTTGGAGGCAATGGGTTAGTCTGTGTTTGCTGATTCAAAGGAGAACTCCAACAAAAACTGAATGGAACCTATTCAATGAACAGGAGCTGAACAACTGGGTTGGGCTACTACTTACATTACCTCCTGAGATTATTTAAAGCTTAAGGTTTGAGTCTGGTATGACCACTTATCTTCAGCTGCTTTCTCAGTAACTCCCTGAAAGCAACCTGTTAAAGAAAATATCAAATTGACAAAGTAGAGATGAGATCATTATTTAGTGAGACAGGATTTATTTAGATATGATTCCCTGTGAAAGTGAGAGAGGAAGCAGGCCAAACCTTTAATATTCACTGTCAGGTGCAACAACTGCTGTTGTTGGAGACATCTGCAGGACCAGAGCAAGTGTTGCATTTCAGACCAAATTTCTGTCTTAAATTTCAGGGACAGCTGCTTCCTATTTGGGAAATGACAAGAAGAGTACAAATTTCAAAACATGTGTGACAAACACCTTTCAATACCAATAAATCCAACAGTGGGAAACACTGATTGTTTTTTCTTCTACTTTTCGTACAGATTCCTGACAAAATGGCTCATTAATTCTAGAAAAACAAAAACAAAAACATGCATCTAGTATCTATTATTCTTGAGATAGTGTTAGGTACTGGAATATAAAATGCGAAGTGATATCCTTTACCACAAGAAATGTACATGGTGTCATACCAGGCATATAATTATGAATTAAAAATGATAATTAGTGTAACAGAAATGTAGGAAAAGTAATATGAGAATACTGTGGTTTAGAATGAAGGATTTAACTTATATGATGCAGAGTGTGGGACATACAGAGCTGGACATGAAGGAGCAGTACATTATTAACAGGAAGGACCAAAGGATGGTTATGACATCAGGGACTGCATTTGCCAAGGGTTGGAAGTATGAGAGTACATGGCTCATCTACAAAACAGTTGTCTGAGCACCCAGGAAAGGAAAAAAGAATGTAACAACTGTTTCTATTCTATCTGAAGGTTAAGAACAGAGAAAAAGACTTAAAGATGTATAATTCTTTACTGTTTATAAGATTCAGTAGAGAACAAAGAGGGAATAAAGAAGAATTCCTTTACTAAGGATAGATACAAAGAAACAGTATATTCCATCACAGGAAGCACAGCTCAGGAGGCAAACTATCAGACTATCTAGGTTCTCACTGAGCACTACTTTCAAGCTTTGTGACCTTGGACCAAGTTATATAACCATTTGAACCTTAGTTTTGTACATCTCTAAAATGGGCATTATGACATTATTTCTGCACAGCCAAGAACACAGTAAGTAAAGCAAGCAAACAGCCCTCAGAATGGGAGAAGATATTTGCAGGTTATGTCTCTGACAAAGGTTTAATAACCAGAATCCACAGAGAACTCAAACGCATTAGCAAGAATAGAACAAGGGATCCCATCGCAGGCTGGGCAAAGGATTTGAAGAGAAACTTCTCTGAAGAAGACAGGCGCGCGGCCTTCAGACATATGAAAAAATGCTCATCATCTTTAATCATCAGAGAAATGCAAATCAAAACTACTTTGAGATACCATCTAACTCCAGTGAGACTAGCCTATATCACAAAATCCCAAGACCAGAGATGTTGGCATGGATGTGGAGAAAAGGGAACACTTTTGCACTGCTGGTGGGAATGCAAATTAATACATTCCTTTTGGAAAGAGATATGGAGAACACTTAGAGATTTAAAAATAGATCTGCCATTCAATCCTGTAATCTCTCTACTGGGCATATACTCAGAAGACCAAAAAGCACATCACAACAACGATATTTGTACCAGAATGTTTATTGCAGCTCAATTCATAATTGCTAAGTCATGGAAGAAGCCCAAGTGCCCATCGATCCATGAATGGATTAATAAATTGTGGTAGAGGGAAGGAGATTGGTGGGATTACACCAGCGGTGCATCTTACAAGGGTATACGTGAAACTTGGTAAACTGTCTGTAAAGCTAGTGAATGATGCCCCATGATCGTATCAATGTACACAGCTATGATTTAATAAAAAAAAAAAAACATTATTCCCTTAATAAGCTATTTGTTTGGACCTAAGACTGTCCTTAGAAAAGTTGTGCACAATTCTACATGTCTTTTTTAATCTAAAAAACTTCAACCACTAATTATTTGATAGATTATAGCTCCACCTACTGGTTAATGGAATGTGGTAGTATAGTTTATTTAGTCTCGCATGTCTTTATAATTGTAGGCAACATAGGTGGCAGAATAATATTTAAATTTACTTCTTTCTCTCATGTTTCACCACCACCACCATTTCCTTATTGAAGCAAATTCATGGCCTTTACCTGTTCTTAAAGAGAAACAAGTGAAAAAATAATTAAAGTCACCTGTTTTTGGCTTCTGACCATCCAAAGACCTACTATAGGTAAAAAAAGGGATTCTCAGTTGTGGACAAACTGCCCTGAAATAACTTAAGTGGATTATTTCCCCTGGATGAGAAAAGACATCTGGGGCTGACAGAGGAGTGGATGTGGGAGAGATCTATTCTCTTCTTCCTGGAAGCTCTGCTAAACAGCAGAGCTGCCCATAGGCAGACTGGCATTAAAGAAGACAAGTCAAAGCCTTGGTGCAAGCATGACCTTGGATAAGACTATCTGAGGGGCCCTTGCAGCCTGGGACGGTGCTGACTTTGAGGTGACCAGTGTGACTCTATGCAAATGTTAGTGATATCTCTGTGAGACTGCGTTAGATCTCAGAGGAATAAGAAGCCAGGAAATCCTTGGAATGTGTAAGTTTCCTTTTATTTCTGACACTAATTAAAAGAGTTGTACACGATTTACTATATAAAACAAAGCTATAAAAAATAAAATGATTGACTTGCTCATCTTAGTGTATGGCAACGTAATAGCTATAGCATATATTCTGGCTTTAACTGAAATACTTTCAAACAAATTCAGATTATTCTTCCTTTTCCTCTGTTTATCTTTTGTTACAAAATAAAGAAAAAGCTAAGTCTCAAAAGTTTTCAAACTAACATTTATCTCAGTTAAACTAAACTAAAAAAACCCCAAACTCCAAAATTATAATAGTCACCAAAATTCACCATGATTCTAGGCCAAGTTTTACCCTTAGTCTGTCTCCATTATTTTTGAGTCTCAATCTGAGACCCTTCTAGACCATCTGCCTCCTCTCTTTGATTTTCAAGATACTGACTTGCCCCAATTACTGACATCTCAAGAAAAATTATGTTAAAATTCCTCTTTTCATAATTTATTTCTTTCTATGATCTGTCTCATGGCATTGATCTGATTACCTAATGAAAGTAATTCAGAATATGGTCTGAGAGAACATAATTTTCATGGGCTATTTTAATTTTGTTAATACAGAAGAAATGTCAGTTATTAGAAAGCATGACGAAAATACATTTAACATCTTCGTTGCAAAGTGATTTTTTGTCTTTTGGGTATACTCCTAGTAGAGGAATTGCAGGATCAAACGGCAGGTTTACAAAGGTATTTGCACCAGATTGTTCATTGCAGCTCAATTCATAATTGCCAAGTCACAGAAGAAGCCCAAGTGCCCATCCACCCATGAATGGATTAATAAATTGTGGTATATGTATACCATGGAATACTATACAGCCTTTAAAAATATGGAGACTTTACCTCTTTTATATTTACATGGGTGGAGCTGGAACATATTCTCCTAAGTATCTCAAGAATGGAAGAAAAAGTATTCAGTGTACTCAGTACTTTTATGAAACCAATTTATATTTACTCATACTTTCTTATGTAAGATAGATCATAGCTATAGCCCAGGATGAAGGAAAGAAATGGAGTGGGAAAGGAGGGGAGGGAGGAGGTTTGATAGAGGAAGAGTAAAGAGTGGAACCACACCTATGGAGAATATTGCAAGGGTACAAGTCAAATCTATCAAGTATAGAACATAAATGTCTTAACACAATAATCAAGTGAATGAGGTAAAAGCTATATTAATTAGTTTGATGTAAGCACTCCAAATTGTATAAAAAAATCAACACATTGTAACCCACATATGCATAAATGTATTCACGATCTATGTGTATATAACTTAATAAAAGAAAAAAGAAGAAAAAAATGTACTTCAAAATGTAAATGAAACAACTCCTTGAAGTTAAGTGAAATTCATATAATTTCTATTGTACTCTATTTTGCTGTTAGTTACAGTGTTTGTTTTAACATATATGAAGGATTAAAGTGTGTCTACAACTCAAAAAATAAAAAAATAAATAAAAATATTTAACAGAGGGTGATACCTGTTTATTTAATATTTATTTAATATTTAGTTTTCCAGGATTTTAAACATGTAAAATCAGCACTGAAGTTCCAAGCAAAAACCTGATCTTAAACTTGTAAGTGAAAGAAGCCTCCATGTGATACCTTGCAGTACTTCTACTTCTGTTTTTTTTTTTGAATACCCATAATTTTAAATAAATTAGGCCATTTGATCTTCAAAATAAACCTTTATTTTAGCCAGGATGCATACCAGCATCTTTAAATGAGCTACGATCAATTGTTCATATTTCTCTATGTTAAATGTGAAAGTTTTTTATGAACTCAAAATTTTATGACTTGAATTTTAAATTATTCTTTTCACTAATGTAACTACAATCATAACTTTTGAGGAGTTCTTATAATTTGAACAAAGTATAGGAGCTTTAGATAAAACCCATTTCCAAATGACTCAGAATAAATCTACTGGGAAAAAATTGTATGACTTCAAAGATTGTTTTGTTTAAAAGTTACTTAGACACATTTACTTTTTGTTGAGTAAAAACAAACAAACAAACAAACAAAAAAACTAGCAAGTGCGAGATGCCCTTCCATGTTTAGATGGCTCTGTGTACTTAATCTTTTGTTCCAGAGTGAAAATCTCTTGTTCATTGCTCACTGAGTAGTAATTGATCACATATGAACACTGTAATTACCAAATGCTGGAGTTGAAAGCAATCTTAGAAACACTTTAGACCAGTGCCTATTTTCTGATCAGATTACCAGGGGTCTAAGATCCACATAAATAACAGTTACAGGTCACACTATGGTCACAGAGAACAGGAATTAGTCTTGGTTTCTTAGTTCCTATTCCAAGACCAGTCTAAAACTGGACTCCACATTACAGTCATGTAGGCTAAACCCCAAATGCCACCCCCTCCCCCATAGCACACACCTTTGTCTGTCTTAGAGTTAATGTTGATGTTACCCACTCTGCCAGACCCGCCTATTCATAAAGCAATCATGTCTATTACAGAAACCCTCTCTCCTCTCGATAACTCTCCTCTCTGTGGTTCATTCGGATGTCATCATCATGCTTGCATCTTTGTCTGATTTGTCTTTTTGACTTTAGTTCTACTTCCTATTCAGAACAATACAACATAGATAAATATGGTAAAATCAAATCCATTACTCACCTTAATAAATTCTTTTGTTAGAGCAGCATGGTCACTCAAGGTAGTCCTGGAAATAATTTAAAAGAGCAAGTAAAGCTTTAGGAAGAATTGAAAGTTTACTAATGACCTGTACAGCAAATTGCTCCCCAATGAAGTGACTGCAGGTTCCATGGAAAGCACAGTTTGGGGTTTTATACACAACGTTAAGGAGCATCAGCTGCTTCTTAGAAATCTACCTGGGTCGGTCCACCTGAGCTCACAAGTTCAAGACCAGCTTGAGCAAGAGCAACATTCATGCCTGTAATCCCAGCACTTGGGAGGCCAAGGTGGGTGGATAGCCTGAGCTCAAGAGTTTGGAGACCAGTCTGAGCCAGAATGAGACCCCATCTCTAAAAAATAGCCCGGCAATGGGGAACATGAGCAAGATGGCGGCCGAGTAACAGCTTCCTTGTATCTTGGCACCATGAGTCTGAGGAGATAAGACTCCAGGCATCTCTGGCTGGTGGGATCTACCTATCATCACCACTGTGAGAATACAGGGAGTCAGCAAGAGACTTCTGGACCCCAAGAGGAGGACTAAAACAGTGGAAAACGGGCAAGAGGTCGCGTGTGTTCAATCCATCTAAACCCGCCTGCAACTGTAAGTTCAGTAGCAGCGAGACTGCAAACCAGAAAGGCCTTACCTGTGAACTGTTTTGGTGTCTTTGGACTTGGCACTCAGTTGAACTGCCATGGGGAGAGCCTGGCCGTGCGGAGAACTTTGGCCATTGTCTAGGGCCCCAGTTTGAGCCGCTGAGCCAGACAGAGCTAATAGTGTTTGGCTGTGGGCCACAGGAAGCCATTGTGAGTGATCTGCCCCGGCAAGCTCCACCCTCAGGGTTGCAGAGCTAGAATCCAGGTGGGAGCTAGCTGGTAACCTAGCAACCAAGTAGCTGAAGGGTGGGGTCTGAGCAGCCTTGCAGCCCTAACCCTCAGGAGCAGAGTGAGACTGGTTCTGGCACACTGGGTAAGTGGATAGCCACTTCAGCAGTGATTCCAGCGACAAGCACTTTCCTGGGAAAGCTTCTGCTCAGCAAGTTTATAAGCTCAAAGTGCCTTGTAAGTGGGCTGAAGAGAGATTTAGGATGTCTACCTGCTGGGGTTTGAGAAATCAGCAGCCTCCAGTCGTATCAGAACTGTGATTAACATCTCATACCCCAGAAGACCACGTGTTGCCCAGACAATATTCAACAATATATACATACTGCTTTGTTTTTGGTTGAGTTTTTTTTTTTTTTTTTTTTTTTGGTTTGGTTGGGGTTTTTTTGTTTATTTTGATGTTGTTGATGTTATTTTGTTTTTTAATTTCAACATTTTCCATACAGATTTTTTCTTTCTCAATTTTTCTAGCTTAATTATAATTTCCCATTGCTGCCTTTTTCAATAACTAGAACTTCATTTTTGCTAGTGTTTCTACCACTATTATTTGGTTTTTCACCCAATTTTATCCTGTAAAGTTTTCTGTTTGCTTGTTTTGGTTTAATTTATAGCAATTTTGTCTTTCCTCTCTACTTGGTGGAGGTGGGGTACTGTGTCTGACCAGGTTAGCAAAGAGCTGCTGACCTCAAGGGAACCACCCAACTGGGCACCCCCAGAAGGTGGGTTTTCTTTAAAGTTGTGTCAAAGTACGCTACTGTACACCTATATTGCTCTGTCTCCCTCTTTCTGTGCCTCTCTTCTTTTTGTCAATATTCCTTTTACCCACCCCCTCTCCTTTCTCTATTTTTTTTTTTCTTATCACTTGGTCCTCCTTTCTTTCATCCCTTTCTTGCCCTTCAATCTTCTCACCCTTCTAGTCATGTACCATAAGGACTCATCAAACCCTTAGTTCACAGGCACGAGAACTTAAAGAGAAGAGGAAGTGAAAGGAAAATTGGGGCAAGGAAACAGACAAAAGAAATCACTCATGAGGAAGAATCAGCAGAAAACTCCAGGCAACATGAAGAACCAGTCCAGAACAATCCCGCCAAGGGATCATGAGGTACCTACTGCAGAGCATTCCACCTATAAAGAAATGTAAGGAATGACAGAAAGGGAATTTAGAATAAACATGTTGAAAACAATGAAAGAAATGATGGAAACAATGAAGGAAACTGCTAATAAAGTGGAAAATAACCAAAAGGAAATCCAAAAACAGAATCAAATAAGATATAAATGATATCAAGAATATAAAAAGGATATAGCAGAGCTGAAAGAACTGAAACAGTCAATTAGGGAACTTAAAGATGCAATGGAAAGTATCAGCAACAGGTTAGACCATGCAGAAGAAAGAATTTCAGAGGTAAAAGACAAAGTTCTTGAGATAACTCAGATAGTAAAAGAGGTAGAAAAGAAGAGAGAGAAAGCAGAACATTCACTGTTAGAATTATGGGACATTATGAAGCGTTCCAACATACGAGTTATAGGAATCCCAGAAGGGGAAGAAGAATGCCCCAGAGGAATGGAAGCCATACTAGAGAATACTATAAAAGAAAATTTCCCAAATATCACCAAAGATTCTGACACACTGCTTTCAGAGGGATATTGGACACCAGGTCACCTCAACTCTAACCGAGCTTCTCCAAGACACATTGTGATGATCTGTCGAAAGTCAAGCTAAAAGAAAAGATTCTGCAAGCTGCCAGGAGTAAGTGCCAGTTGACCTATAGGGGCAAATCCATCAGAGTGACCACAGATTTCTCTAATGAAACTTTCCAAGCAAGAAGACAATGGTCATCTACCTTTAATCTACTTAAACAGAACAATTTCCAGCCCAGAATGCTGTGCCCTGCTAAGCTAAGTTTAAAAATTGATGGATAAATAAAATCATTTACGGATATACAAACATTGAGGAAATTCGCCACAAGACCAGCTCTACAGGAAATGCTTCAACCTGTTCTGCACACTGACCACCAAAATGGATCAGCAGCAAAGTAAGAATTCAGAAATTAAAGGACAGAACCTAACCTCCACACTGATGCAAAAGATAAAACTAAGCAATGGACTCTCACAAAATAAGAAGAATAGAATACTACCACACTTATCAATTATCTCAATAAATGTTAATGACTTGAATTCCCCACTGAAAAGACACAGATTGGCTGACTGGATTAAAAAACACAAGCCATCCATTTGCTGTCTGCAAGAAACACACCTGGCTTCAAAAGACAAATTAAAGCTCCGAGTCAAGGGTTGGAAGACAAATTTTACGGAAAATGGCATTCAGAAGAAAAGAGGAGTTGCAACCTTATTTTCAGATACATGTGGATTTAAAGCAACTAAAGTCAAAAAAGACAACAATGGTCACTTTATATTGGTCAAGGGAAAAATACAACAAGAAGATGTTTCAATTCTAAATATTTATGCACCCAATTTAAATACTCCCAGATTCTTGAAACAGACCTTACTCAGTCTGAGCAATATGATATCTGATAATACCATCATAACAGGGGACTTTAACACTCCTCATACAGAGCTGGAAAGATCCTCTAAACAGAAACTAAACAAAGATATAAGAGATTTAAATGAGACCCTAGAACAACCGTCCTTGATAGACGCATATAGAACACTCCATCCCAAAGGTAAAGAATATACATTCTTCTCATCACCCCATGGAACATTCTCCAAAATTGATCATATCCTGGGACACAAAACAAATATCAACAGAATCAAAAGAATTGAAATTTTACCTTGTATCTTCTCAGACAATAAAGCACTAAAGGTGGAACTCAACTTTAACAAAAACGCTCGACCCCATACAAAGGCATGGAAATTAAACAATCTACTGTTGAATAATAGATTGGTGCAAGAAGAAATAAAACAGGAAATCATTAACTTCCTTGAACATAACAACAATGAAGACACAAGCTACCAAAACATGTGGGATACTGCAAAAGCAGTTTTGAGAGGAAAATTTATCGCTTTAGATGCCTACATTCGAAAAACAGAAAGAGAGCGCATCAACAATCTCACAAGCCATCTTATGGAATTGGAAAAAGGAGAACAATCTAAGCCTAAACTCAGTAGAATGAAAGAAATATCCAAAATCAAATCAGAGATCAATTCAATTGAAAACAAAAGAATCATTCAGAAAATTAATGAAACAAGGAGTTGGTTTTTTGAAAAAATAAATAAAATAGATAAACCATTGGCCAGACTAACGAGGAATAGAAAAGTAAAATCTCTAGTAACCTCAATCAGAAATGATAAAGGGGAAATAACAACTGATCCCACAGAGATACAAGAGATCATATCTGAATACTACCAGAAACTCTATGCCCAGAAATTTGACAATGTGAAGGAAATGTATCAATATTTGGGATCACACCCTCTCCCTAGACTTAGCCAGGAAGAAATAGAGCTCCTGAACAGACCAATTTCAAGCACTGAGATCAAAGAAACAATAAAAAATCTTCTAACCAAAAAATGCCCTGGTCCAGATGGCTTCACACCAGAATTCTATCAAACCTTCAAGGAAGAGCTTATTCCTGTACTGCAGAAATTATTCCAAAAACTTGAGGAAGAAGGAATCTTCCCCAACACATTCTATGAAGCAAACATCACCCTGATACCAAAACCAGGAAAAGACCCAAACAAAAAGGAGAATTTCAAACCAATCTCACCCATGAATATAGATGCAAAAATTCTCAACAAAATCCTAGCCAATAGATTACAGCTTATCATCAATAAAGTCATTCATCATGATCAAGTGGCTTCATCCCAGGGATGCAAGGCTGGTTTAACATACGCAAGTCCATAAACGTTACCCACCATATAACAGAGGCAAAAGTAAAGAACACATGATCCTTTCAATAGATGCAGAAAAAGCATTCGATAAAATCCAGCATCCTTTTCTAATTAGAACACTGAAGAGTATAGGCATAGGTGGCACATTTCTAAAACTGATTGAAGCTATCTATGACAAACCCACAGCTAATATTTTACTGAATGGAGTAAAACTGAAAGTTTTTCCTCTTAAAACTGGAACCAGACAAGGTTGTCCTCTGTCACCTTTACTATTCAACATAGTGCTGGAAGTTCTAGCCAATACAATTAGGCAAGACAAGGGAATAAAGGGAATCCAAATGGGAGCAGAGAAGGTCAAACTCTCCCTCTTTGCTGACGACATGATCTTATGTATACTTAGAGAACCCCAAAGACTCAACCACAAGACTCCTAGAAGTCATCAACAAATACAGTAATGTTTCAGGATATAAAATCAATGTCCACAAGTCAGTAGCCTTTGTATACACCAATAACTGTGAAGATGGAGAAGCTAATTAAGGACACATCTCCCTTCACCATAGTTTCAAAGAAAATGAAATACCTAGGAATATACCTAATGAAGGAGGTGAAGGACCTCTATAAAGAAAACTATGAAATCCTCAGAAAGGAAATAGCAGAGGATATTAACAAATGGAAGAACACACCATGCTCATGGATGGAAAGAATCAACATTGTTAAAATGTCTATACTTCCAAAGCAATCTACCTATTCAATGCCATTCCCATCAAAATACCAACATCGTACTTTCAAGATTTGGAGAAAATGATTCTGTGTTTTGTGTGGAACAGGAAAGAATCCCGTATAGCTAAGGCAGTTCTTAGTAATAAAAATAAAGCTGGGGGCATCAGCATACCAGATCTTAGTCTGTACTACAAAGCCATAGTGGTCAAGACAGCATGGTACTGGCACAAAAACAGAGACATACACTTGGAATTGAATTGAAAACCAAGAAATGAAACTAACATCTTACAACCACCTAATCTTCGATAAACCAAACAAGAACATACCTTGGGGGAAAGACTCCCTATTCAATAAATGGTGTTGGGAGAACTGGATGTATACATGTAAAAGACTGAAACTGGACCAACACCTTTCTCCACTCACAAAAATTGATTCAAGATGGATAAAGAACTTAAATTTAAGGTATGAAACAATAAAAATCCTCAAAGAAAGCATAGGAAAAACACTGGAAGATATTGGCCTGGGGAAAGTCTTCATGAAGAAAACTGCCATGGCAATTGCAACAACAAAAATAAACAAATGGGACTTCATTAAACTGAAAAGCTTCTGTACAGCTAAGGGGACAATAACCAAAGCAAAGAGACAACCTACACAATGGGAAAGGATATTTGCATATTTTCAATCAGACAAAAGCTTGATAACTAGGATCTATAGAGAACTCAAATTAATCCACATGAAAAAAGCCAACAATCCCATATATCAATGGGCAAGAGATATGAATAGAACTTTCTCTAAAGACGACAGATGAATGGCTAACAAACACATGAAAAAATGTTCATCATCTCTATATATTAGAGAAATGCAAATCAAAACAACCCTGAGATATCATCTAACCCCAGTGAGAATGGCCCACATCACAAAATCTCAAAACTGCAGATGCTGGCGTGGATGTGGAGAGAAGGGAACACTTTTAAACTGCTGGTGGGACTGCAAACTAGTACGACCTTTCTGGAAGGAAGTATGAAGAAACCTCAAAGCACTCAAACTAGACCTCCCATTTGATCCTGCAATCCCATTACTGGGCATCTACCCAGAAGGAAAAAAATCCTTTTATCATAAGGACACTTGTACCAGACTGTTTATTGCTGCTCAATTTACAATCGCCAAAATATGGAAACAGCCTAAATGCCCACCAACCCAGGAATGGATTAACAAGCTGTGGTATATGTAGACCATGGAATACTATTCAGCCATTAAAAAAAATGGAGACTTTACATCCTTCGTATTACCCTGGATGGAAGTGGAAGACATTATTCTTAGTAAAGCATCACAAGAATGGAGAAGCATGAATCCTATGTACTCAATTTTGATATGAGGACAATTAATGACAATTAAGGTTATTGGGGAGGGGGAGAAAAAGCAGAAAGAGGGACGGAGGGAGGGGGGTGGGGCCTTCGTTTGTGTCACACTTTATGGGGGCAAGACATGATTGCAAGAGGGACTTTACCTAACAATTGCAATCAGTGTAACCTGGCGTATTGTACCCTCAATTAATCCCCAACAATAAAAAAAAAAAAGAAAAAAAAAAAAAAGAAATCTACCTGGGTCTTAATTAACTCCATTCTCAAAACAACCCATCTGCAATGTCTTGAAAACAACTCACTGGCGATATTTTGATAACAACCCACCTGCAAGGTTTTTATTAGCCTCATTACCATAAGAGCCCAGGACAGCCTGACTTAAACCAATCCAAAAATAGCCCAACCATATCTGTCATCCACCCTGATGATATCTAACTACTTTACATTGTCATCATTGCTGTGAGAATTTACTACTCAATAAGTGCAGTATTTTGGCTCATTAAATCCTCACAATTTACAGATGAGGAAAATGTGACACCAAAAGGCTAAGAAGCTTCTCCAAGGTCGCAGCTACTAAGTTCTGGAAGAGGATAATTACAATTGCAGACTCCAGGCTATTACAGCACTTCACAGCCTCCAGGACTCACCAGGCTCTTGGGACAAAGTCATTTCATTTAATAATCTGTTGGTATTTTCCCAATGTAAATATGTACATAACTTTATTCAAAACTTTTAAAGATTTTTTTTTTTTTGGTCAAAATTAACAAAAATATGGAACGCTTCACGAATTTGCGTGTCATCCTTGCGCAGGGGCCATGCTAATCTTCTCTGTATCGTTCCAATTTTAGTATATGTGCTGCCGAAGCGAGCACCTTTTAAAGATTTTTTAAGCAAACAAAATACTAACATAGCAAGAATAACACTGAGTAACCCTTATCACTTATCCTGAAACTATCTGAGCCTCTGTCCATTTCTTTTTCTGTGAAAGACAATTATCTCTTCAGTCTTACTCTGTGGAATCTTGTTGCTATTCTCTTTTCTTTTTCTGATTTCTCTTTCCATTCTTTCTCTTTGCCATCGTTCCCCTTCTTTCTTTAAGTCTCATTTTTTTTTTTACATTCCATTTTTGTCCCTCTGTTTGTGTCCATCTTTTCTTTTCTCTCTCTTCCACTAATATTTTATCTTTCTAATTTCCCCTTTCTTATATGCTTTGGACTTTCTTTTCTGTGCTTGTGTATTAATAACCCATATTTGACAGGTTTTTCTTTATAAAAACTCTAACATATAAAGTAGCCCCTTTTCATGGCTAATTGAATCAATAGAATGATCTACATAAGGCTAAAATCAAAGCCTAGTTTTATGAGTGAACCTAAAAGAGTCGCATGTTTTTTTCTAAGATGTAGGTTTGTCTCAATGTTAGGAAATAAATTCTTGTGCCACCTGGTGTCTGCTAAAGAAAATACAGTCAGAGACATTAAAACTGTATTTCCAGTGAAACCAGAGAATGGCATATCCTAATCTACTGAGATTAGGCACGATGTAAGCATTACTCAGTAGTAATCTCTACTGAGATTAAGCACGATGCTTAAAAAATCTTTAAAAGTTTTGAATAAAGTTATGTACATATTTACATTGGTAAAATACCAACAGATTATTAGATGAAAACCTGAACCCAGTACGAGTTGAGACAGGAAAGGAAGATACACATGGAAGCATTGTTCATGTGATCCATCTGTCCATGATGACATGGTGTTTTTCAGCTGAACCTCACCCCTGAGCAACACTAGCATCACCTAGACAGGAATATGCTACTTCTATTCAAACTTTCTAACTTTCCATACCCTGGAAAAAATTTACTTCCCTCGTTTCCTCATTTCTCTATTCACAGATATGAGATCAGAACATCTTAGAGGCGAAAGGGAACTCCAAAATTATCTGATACAACCTTTTCATGCAAGTTGGCCAAAGATGTTAGCAGCAGATCTATCAGTAGAACACAAGCCTCTTTATTCCCAACAAAATTGCATCTCACATTATGTTCACAATTTATTATCTCAGGGAGCTTAGGATCAGTAAACAGCTCCAGACATTTTAAAAAGAAATAGCTAAGAACCATCAGAAAAATAAAGAAAATAATATAAAATCTATGAATTTTTGTTTGTATGGTTGATTGAAACAATATAGTGTAGAGATTGTTTGCCATGCCCTAGTGGAACTTGTGTAAGAATCATGACATCAACAGGAAAAGAATCAAGCAGGAGAAAACCTAAAGCTGAGGAAAGAAACTGGATTGTGGGGGGTGTGGCAGGCATCCATTAATCATGGTCCAAAGATGTCATAAATTGATATATTACCAAATATCCAAAGAGATGCAGTTTTCTGGGAATTAGGGCTTTAGAACTGGAGATGGGGAATAATTCAGTCAGGTAAGGTGGCTGTATCAAATTTCTGGTTGGGTTTCAAATGGCAGAATTGCCTTAATTCTAGGTAGAGGCACTAGCAGGAAGAATTATAATAGCTAACAATAACACAATAAAATTATAATATAATATGAATTGGTTGTGCTACAGTTGTGGTACAGATGATGGCACTGGTCCAACATTTCAGTGTGGGACAACACGGGAGAGCACATAGAACCAGACTGAGTGACTCAGACAACACAGCAGCCATACAACTTGCTCTGTCATTCCAAACATTCAGCCTATTTGTGCTCGAAATGTCTCTACCTATTCTGCTATAAGAGATAAGCTTCCTACTGCCACCTTACTCTTGCTGAGAGATTTCTATTTAATACTATTTACTGTGTTAACCACAGTGCTGGTTTCTAACTAAATAGTTAAAAACAAGATGCACATGGAACTAGAATTTCCTTGGGAACTAGTTCCAGCTGAAACTACATGTTAATATCTTATTTTGCTGCTACTAGTTGTGGCTGGAAGTCATATGTTAACTGTGTCAGCTTAAATTATTTTTATAATTGATTCTTCATAGAGATAGATTCAAATAATAATACCCAAGTCTACTACTTCTGCTACAATCTTCTAAAACTGTATCTTTGGACAGTTGAAGCAAGTTAATGACTAAGGGTGAAATATCACTTGTAGACCCACAGTAGGTACAAAGGGTACCTAATCAATTTTGTCACTCAGATGAAACTGTGCCAAAAAAATAGAGGAGCAGAAAACATGGGAGCCCCACAGGATAAAGTATTTTACTCAGATCCTGGTGAGAAATGGAGGCTCTGAACCCTTACTTTTCTCAGAACATATTAATATCTTATTTAAATGATGCTGACTAGTGCCCAGTTAATATGTCATAAAGGTTTATGTAGTGAGTGAATGCATGAATGAATGGATGTTTATCATGGACTAGATTCCATTCTCTTTGGCTTGTGATGATAGCTGAGTCTTTCTATTGAAAAGAAAAAGAGGTTTGGGAACTACAGACTAGGGAGTTAATCAAGGCAGTTTGAATCTGATGAAACAGCTATTGGTACGGATCACCCCATCTGACTGGCAATGCAACAGACGGACCACTCAGGATGACTGACGGCTCCATTTGCCAGGCAGCCATGCTGAATGGCAGTTTCACTTGCACAGAGTCCATTTTGAGTGGCATCTCAACACCAAAAACACCTAGTCTAATTGACAGCTTCATACACAAAGAAGTGAAGCCAGGATATCTCTTGGAAGCTGAGGAAAGGGTGTGGGAGAGATGTGTTCCCTGGATTTGGGGTCCTCCCTCATCCCTTTTCTGCCACACTGTGAACATTTCATCATCACTCCTAAAGAAGTATAAAATACGCATGAACAATAAAGACAGCACTTGATTTCTCACAGCCGTGCTGCAAGTCAGCATAGTTTTGTGTCCTGTCACATAAAACTGCTTGCATCCCTCTGAATGATATAAAACACGATCATATTCTAAATTATTATTGAAATTTTAATTAAGCCTACTGAATGGCCATATGTGTATTGTTCTATTAAGCACCAAAGGGGACAGATAAGACCCAACACCTTTTGTACTTCTTGCATAATTTATGTACTATTTTATTTTATTTTTTTAATTTTTATTTTTACATATGCATGTGTTAAATAGGTTTCCATTTTTTTGCCTTTACAAAATTAAAAAGACATAAAATTTAATAACAATAACAATATTTAAGATAAGGATTAGAAACAAAAACCTTGTAAAGAACGAAGGAACATAAATACATTCAGAAAAGGAATAAGATAATTGCTTCATTGAAATATTGAGCAATAATAATAATAATGCAAAGACAGTAACATTCACATTGTCAAATAAGAGTATGTCTATTATAGAATGCTTTGACTCTGAGATTCAGTATGGAGTCATCAGTTATTTTTTTTTTTTAAGTATCAAAAAATAGCCAACTAATATTTATAAATAAAAGTAAAAAATAACTTCAAGAAACAGATCATGGGGCCAATCACTGTTCCTCAGACCGTTGGAGGGCTGGACTATAGTTAAAAAAAAAAAAAAACTATGAAAAAATTCCTGTGCACATCGCGCATATCTTATTTTGAAGTAAAAAAACAAAACAGGAACAAATACAATCATAATGCCTCATACTGCGGGCCATAGTTTGAGGACCCCTGTAAGAAATACATCAAAATCATTCTACTTGATATAGGTACATTTGATATTAAAGTTGGAGAAAATATACTATTATAAAGGAGAAATTACAAACATATGTCACTTATAAATGAGGATACAATATCCTAAACAACATTTTAACATGTTGAGTTAAGAAGTAATGTTTAAGTAATATACTTTGATCAAAATTAAAAGCAATTTATGTGAAAATTAGTCACTATTTTCTTTTCTTCTTATTTTTTTTCTTTTCCTCTCCCTCAGCCCTTCCCTTCTTCTCTGTCTGCTCTCCCCTTCCCCCATGCCCCACCACTATCCTTCTGGATAGATGCCCAGTAATGGGATTGCAGGATCAAATGGGAGGTCTAGCTTGAGTTCTTTGAGGTTTCTCCATACTTCCTTCCAAAAAGGTTGTATTAGTTTGCTGTCCCACCAGCAGTGTAAAAGTGTTCCTTTCTCTCTGCAATTGCACCAGCATCTGCAGTTTTTGAGATTTTGTGATGTGGGCCATTCTCGCTGGGGTTAGGTGATACCTCAGGGTGGTTTTAATCTGCATTTCTCTAAAAATTAGGGATGGTGAGCATTTTTTCATATGATTGCTGGCAGTTCATCTGTCATCTTTGGAGAAGATTCTATTCATCTCTCTTCCCCATTGATGTATGGGATTGTTAGTTTTTTTCTTGTGAATTAATTGAAGTTCTGTATAGATCCTGGTTATTAAGTGTTTGTCTGATTCAAAATATGCAAATATCCTTTCCCATTGGGTAAGTTGTCTATTTGCTTTGGTTGTTGTCTCCTTGGCTGTACAGAAGCTTTTCAATTTAATGAAATCCCTTTATTTTATTTTTGTATTAAGTCTTAAACACATAGATCATGTATACATTGATGCCTTTATGGGGTACAATGTGCTGATTTTATATACAATTAGGAATGCTTACATCAAACTAGTTAATAAAGCCTTCACCTCATTTACTTAATTATTGTGCTAAGACATTTATACTCTATACTTAATAGACTTATATACTGTTTAGAAAACATCTTTGACTTTAGATTTGAATTTATTAAATACAAAAGGGGAACTTACAACAGGAAATGTCTGCCTAAAATGTTAATCTAAGCCATGCTAAAAACTAACATTTGTTGAGCACCCATTATTTGAATGACACAGTCCTAGGGACTCAGTTAGAAGTTCTAGTAACTAGAAGATTTTTCAAAAGTGTTCAGCAATTGCTGAATTACTGTAAGTTCCAGGCACTACTTACTAGGGAAACTAAGGAGTTAAAATACATTCAGAGAATGGCAATCAGGGCAGGGAAGAGATAGCCAGTCATATTAGGTGTGGCTTGATGGGATAACTTGGAATATCTTACCTAAAAATTGATATTGACAAGCTTTAAAGTATCATGAGGGTTGATCTTAAATAATTAAAGGACTGATATTTGGAAGACAGAAAAGAATTTTTTTTGAAAAATAAAGTAAACATGATATAAAGGAAACAAGGACCTATGATCAGAAATCGGGAAAGATAAAATTCAGCTGAATATAGGAAATGGTTTTCTGCCAATCAGAGCAAGTAAAAATGAAAAGGGTTAGCATTTAAACACCATTAGGATGTAACCTGACAAGAATATTGCTGTTATTATCACCAATTATAATTAGAACAATAACTGTCTCCTATCCAGTGATTTTTTTGGACTTTTCTAAAAAATATATTCTCTAATTTTCTCTAACAACTTGTTCACACCCTCTCCATCCCACACACACACACACACACACACACACACTCATACACACAGAGATAAAATTAAATAATTTATCTAAGATTGCATAGCTAAATTTTCGTGAAAAGAAATTTCCAGAGCTTAGTGGATGCTTGAATTAAGTGATTTCTTATTTTTATTCCTAGTGTGTGCCTCCTGAATTCTGTGAAGTTATTTAGATACATGAGAAACCATTGGAAAAGATTGCAGTCTAATGCTGGAAATCAGAGGAGAGATGTTAGGATACTTTTGCTATCTTAATACAAATAATGCCACATCTTTGTCTAACAAATCTAAGGAGATAAGACTCTAAGGCATTTTGGTCTCTTCCAAAACTTTAGAATCTATCTAGCACTCTATAATTTTAAAGCACTTCCTCAACGATTTTGTATTTTTTAATGATTTTCAAAAAGCCCTCCTAGTGTTGCTTCCATTTCTACCTGTAGTGTCTTTATGCTGAAAGACACCAGCTACTCCTTGGATGCTGGCAGGTGTTTCCCTCTCTGGAGCTCATAATTTGTGATGGTTTCTTATTTAACAGTGTATCAAATATGTAATTTCCATTTCAGTTTTAAGAAGCCCTATAGAATGGCCTCAGAATACTTTTCCAGCTTTATCTTATGTGTATAACAATCTCTGTGTTATTTGCTAAGGCTGGCATAATAAAATACACAGATGAAGTGGCTTAAACAACAGAAATTTATTTTCTCACAATACTGTGAGCTGGAAGTCTCCAAAGGTAGCAAATGGCTGCCCCCTCACTGTGTCCCCACATGGACTTTTCTCTGTGCATGAATAAATACCTGGTGTCTCTTTTTGCATCCAAATTTCCTCCTTCTATAAGGACACCAGTCAGATTCGATTAAAACCCATGCTAAAGACCTATTTTTAATCACCCCTTTAAAGACCTTGTCTTCAAATACAGTCACATGCTAAGTTATTGGAGATTAATTAGTATTACAACATATAAATTGGACCAGCGGAAGGAGAGGAGGGAACAAAATTTAGCCCATAATAGCTAAATTTTGCCTGTTAGCCAGACCTTACACTTCAGTCAGAAATACAGAATTTCCACTGACTAATAAAACCTAGATCTTTCATTGCTTCATCTTTGAATTAAGTATCTCTGAAATGTGTTAGCTATTGTGTATGTCTTATCAATTTATTAACAGAGATGCCCAGAGATTTCAGCTGACATATCCAAGGATGTAGAGCCAACAGTTAGCAAGACTGTTAGAATTAGACACAGCCTTAAAAACCATGTAGGGGCATTGTACCTACTGACGTTTTGCTCTCTGCTACTTTTTTTGGCTGAAGTGAAGATCTCAGTTATTTTTTTTCTGATTGGAACATTTTATGTGCTAAAAAGATTCTTTACATGGCATGTCTCAGATGAAGAGTATTTTATTTTACTTATTTATTTATTTATTTTGAGACAGAGTCTCACTCTGTTGCCCAGGCACTGCAGCCTCAAACTCTTGGGTTCAAGTGATTCGCCTCAGCTTCCCACATACCTGGAACTACAATCACCTGCCACTATGCCTAGCTAAATTTTCTACTTGTTTGTAGAGACAAGCTTTATTTTTTCAAGCTGGTTTCCAACTCCTGAGTTCCATTGATCCTCCCACTTCAGCTTCCCCCAGTGCTAGGATTACAGGTGCAAGCCACACCACCAGGCCTCCATAAACACCTTCCTGCTTCTCTCAGTAAGAAATTAAACATTTTATTTAAAATGTCAAAGATTTCATGTTATATTTTCTATGCTATAATTATCTGTGTAATTTATTGAATTCCTCTGTCCGATGTTGTAAATGAATGAATTAAAGCATGAATCATTTGTTTTCCACATAGCACCAAATATCTTAAGTTTGCATATGTACATACCAGATGCTCCATTAATATGTATTGCATTAGATTCTTTTTTGAACAAGATCTTTCCTATTATAAAACTTCCCCCAGTTTTTAGGAAAATTCAGTGTAGTGGAAAAGTGAAACACTTGAGATTTCAGATGCTCCTCAAGTCAGAAGCTCTCAGAGTCTCTTCATCACAATATTTATCATTTTGAATTTTATTTATTTATTATTACTTTTTTATTAAATCATAGCTGTGTACATTAATGCAATCATGGGGCATCATACACTGGTTTTATATACCATTTGACATATTTTCATCACACTGATTAACATAGCCTTCCTGGCATTTTCTTAGTTATTGTTTTAAGACATTTTTGGGTTACACATTTGTTCCTTTTCTCAGGAGTCTGGGAGAAACCTCAGGACAGCAACTTTGTTTACTTCTTTTTGTTCCCTAATGTTTATATTGGCCTACGGTAGCTGTTCTCAGAGTGCTGAGTGAGTGAAGGAGGGAATGAATAGGCCCTCCCAATTACTGGAGTCCAGGATTCAGGTGCACAGCTTCAAGTTCAAAGAGTTGCGTACTTAAAGACATCAAATAGGTATAGATCTCCATCTAGTGGAAAATATACAGCAATGCTATCAGAACACGAAAATTTCATTACACTATGAGGACAATTACTGGGCTTCATAAGGCCTACAACTGTCTAACTACAGAAAATATAATACAATTATTATTTAACAATATTTACTAAGAAATACACAATTCATAAATGGAATTTAAGTATGTATATGCCAATAAAGAATTTTCCTCCATACTTATTAATTTATATTGCTAATAAAATTAACTTAAAAAGTATTAGGTCTTTAAATATGAAATGTTGGATAAAGTCTAAGTTGAAGTTAAGTCTTTTGACTTTACCTTACCAATTAAAATAATGTAACCTAGTTGTATGTACTTATGTTAATATGAAATATAAAAAATATGAAATGTTGGATTTTGAATCAAAAATATAGTTAATTTGAGTTCTTTAAGGATTTTTCATATTTCCTTCCAAAAACACTGTATTGGTTTGCAGTCCCACCAACAGTGTAGTAAGTGTTCCCTTCTCTCCACTCCACACCAGCATCATTAGTTCTGAGACTTTGTGATGTGGGCTATTCTCACTAAGGGGGTGGGTGATAATTCAGGGTGGTTTTGATTTGCATTTTTCCGATAATGAGGGACAATGAGCATTTTTTCAAATGTTTTTTAGCCATTTTTCTGTCTTCATTAGAGAAGGTTCTGTTCGTATCTCTTGCCCAATGGTAGATGGGATTGTTTGCTCTTTTTTTGTTGATTAACTTGAGCTCTGTATAGATTCTAGTATTCAATTCTAATATGAAGCTAGTAGATGATCTATACCCACATTAAGTGAAAAACTCAGATCAATTCAAGGGATGAGGCAAGGAAATGGGGGAGCAGGGAGAGGGGAGGAGGGAGTGGGATGGGTGTTATGGTGTGTCACACACCTCTTGTGGGTGGGACACAACTCTAAGAGGAACTTTACCTAATACATGCAAACAGTGTAACCTAATTCTTTGTACCTTCCATGAAGCTGAAACAATAAAAGGAAGTTTAGTTTATTATATCACAAATAAGAAGCAGTACAGTTACTCAAAGTGTGCACCTAAGCTATCAATGGTTTTGCCATCTTATTGGTAGCTTAAGAGTGCCAGCAGTGAAGAAGCTGGGAGAGCCAGAGGTAATGAAATCGCTGAAGGCATTTTCCATAACTTGCTGATAGAGTATTTTTCCTTGCAAGAAGTGGTCAAAAGCCTGGAAGAAGTAGTAGTCAGTTGGTGCAAGATCTGGTGAATACAGTGGATGACACAGAGGTTCCAAATCCAGCTTCTGAAATTTGAGCAGTGTTATTTGTGCAACACATGGTTTAACTTTATCTTGCAGGAGGACAAAGCTGTCTCTCTTAACCAATCTCGGTTGCACAATCGCAAGCATCCTCATTATTTCATCCAATGGTTTTCAGTAGACATCTGCTGTAATCAACTGACCAGCTGTAGTGGATAATACCAGTGCTAGATCGTCAGACACCATTAGCACTTTTGCTTTTTTTTGATGAACATTCAGTTTTTCCCTATGTTTTTGCACGTCTTTTTTATCCAACCATTGTGCCAAGTGCTTGCAATTGTCAAAAAGAATACATTTTTCATCACACATAGCAATAAGATACAGAAATGCTTTATATCATGACAGCAAAGAAAGGCAAGCTTTGAGATGATGTTTCTTCTGACACTCATTGAATTCTTCTAGAACCCATGTATCCAGCTTCTTTACCTTGCTGATTTATTTCAAATGGTCCAACATTATTGGTTTAGTAATGTAAAACCTTTCTGATAGTTTAGGAATAGATTAGTGAAATATCATCTCATCCAATTAAAATGATTCTTATACCAGATGGAATAATGGGTTTCGGTAAGGTGTGAAGAAAGGAAAACCCTGTACACTGTTGTTAGGAAAGTAAAGTAGTACAGCCACCTAGGAAAACAATATGGAAGGCTCTCAAAACACTAAAGTTAGAACTGCTGTATGATCCAGCAATTCCATTACTGGATATATACAAAAAAAAGAAAATCAATATATCAAAGAGATATCCATACTCCCATGTTTGTTACAGCATAATTCACAAAAGCCAAAATATGGAATCCACCTAAGTGCCCATCAATGGATGAATGAATAAAGAAACATTTTATATCTATATCTATATCTATATCTATATCTATATCTATCTATCTATACACACACACACACACACACGCATGCACACACACAATGGAATATTACTCATCCAAAAAAAAAAAAAAAAGAAAGAAAAGAAAAGAAATCCTGTCACTTGCAGCAACATGAATGGAACTGGTGGTCATAATGCTAAGTGAAATAAACTAAGGACAGAAAGACAAATATCACATGTGCTCACTTGCAAGTGTACCTCATGAAGGTAGATATTCATTGGTGATTGCCAGAGGCCAAGAAGGGTAGAGAGGAGGGAGGTATAAAGAGAGTTTGGTTAATTGGTACAAATATTCAGCAAGAAAAAATAAAACCTAGCTTTCAATAGATCAGTAGGGTGAGTATCATTAACAATAATTTATTGTACCTTTCCAAATAGCTAGAAGAGAATAATTCTAATGTTCCTATCATAGAAAAAGATAAATATGAAAAGTAATGGATATTCCAATTACCCTGATTTGATCTTTATAGATTATATATCAAATTATCACATGTATCCCATAAATATGTACATTTATTATGGATCAACAAAAATGCATAAACTAACCATAAAAATTTATCAATAAATTTTTGCTTATTAACTATAAAATTCAAGTAAAAGGATGAATATATGAGAAATAAAAATCTGGAAAACTGAAACTAGATGAAATAAAAATTCAGGTAGTCTTCTACTAAAAATAAATCTAGAGTTTAAAATTTTCCACAGAGAAAATTCCAGGCCCAGAACACAGTTAAGTGGCAAACAAATAGAAGTGTTCATTTATGCAGATGGCATAATTTTAAACATTAAAAAATTTAAAAGAATTTATTTACAAATTATCAAAATTAAAAGTGTATTTATTGGTCAGGCAAAGTGACTCACACCTGTAATTCTAGAACTCTAGGAGGCCAAGGCAGAAGACTCACTTGATTTCAGAAGTTCTAGACCAGCCTGAGCAAGAATAAGACACTGTCTCTACTAAAAATAGAGATAATTAGACTAAATTAGCTGGTTGTTATAGTCACAGCTACTTGAGAGGCTGAAGCAGGAGGACCACTTGAGCCCAGGAGTTTGAAGTTGCTGTAAGCTAGGATGGCAACTGAGTGAGACTCTGTATCAAAAGAAAAAAATAATGTTTAAATTTTTTTTTTCTTTTTTTTAGAGACAGAGCCTCACTTTATCATCCTTAGTAGAGTGCCATGGCATCACAGCTCACAGCAACCTCCAACTCCTGGGCTTAGGTGATTCTCTTGCCTCAGCCTCCCAAGTAGCTGGGACTAAAGGTGCCCACCACAACACCTGGCTTTTTTTTGTTGTTGCAGTTCGGCCAGGGCTGGGTTCTAACCCGCCACCCTCAGTATAATGTTTAAATTTTTAAACATAAAAATTAAACGTTTTAAACATTAAAATTACACTTTTAAACATTAAAATTAAAAGTTAAAGGTGGCTCTTGTGGCTCAAAGGAGTAGGATGCTGGCCCCATATACCAGGCCAGTCCAAAAACTGCAGGAAAAAAAAATTTAATGTTTAATGGATG
Organism: Nycticebus coucang; assembly: GCF_027406575.1. NCBI lineage: Eukaryota > Metazoa > Chordata > Mammalia > Primates > Lorisidae > Nycticebus > Nycticebus coucang. The sequence continues at coordinate 39,020,821 of NC_069798.1, forward strand.
CATATCAAGTCAACATAAAAAGTTAATTGTGAAGACTCCAGAGGAATATTCTCACATGTATGATCACCTTATTCATGGCAAATATGGCACCACAGTAAATAAAAGAAGTGATGAGATATTCTATAAGTGGCTCTGGATTGACAGACTATCAACTTGGGAAAAGATGAATTATCACCACACTTACCTCCCATGATAATTGAAAAATCAATTTCAGATATGAATTTTAATGTGGAAGTGAAACAATACATCTTTTAAAAGAAATCAAAGAGAAATATTAATAACTTTGTGTTAAAAAGGTTGATGAAATACAATATAAAAAGTACTACAAAAAGAAAAAAGGTACATTAAATAAAAATGAAGAATTCCTCTTTATCTAAGCACACTTTTTTGAGGGAATAAAAATGCAATCCATAGAATGTTAGAAAATGTTCAAAATTCACAAATCCAATAAATAATCTGTTCCCAGAATATACATAAAGAACTACAAATCAATTTTTAAAAGTAGAAAACTGAATGGAAATGTGTCAAAAGATTTAAAGACACTGGGAGGGCAAGATGGCAGACTAGAAGCAGCCTCTGAAGGAGATGATCCGAGGTTGTGAGTAGAGGTTCACTCACTCACAGATGGACCTTCTTGCAGAGAGCACTGTAAATTATCAAAGAAGAAACTAGAAACACCCAAAGCATGGAAGAGAGAGATAGGCTGGTCCTCTTGGCAAGATAGGAGAGTACTTGGTAAAGTGTTCACATGTGGAAAAGACTCATGGGACAAAGTCCAGGGTTTTGTATTTCCCCAGCTGTTGTGTGACAACTCATCCAAGTACTGGACAAGGCCTCTGATGTGCCCAGGCACTGGCCAAGTTCTGGTGCTTTTCAAATACATGTACCAAGGTCCTAGGACCTTCCCAGGCATAGGCCAATGGCCTACAATGTGCCTAAGATCCCACCAATGTTCTGAAACCTGTCCAGAAGCCAGCCAAGGTTAGCACACATGCCTCAATGGAGAGGGAATTGCTCAGCCCCCTGCTAAGCTTCCAGCAGCAACTTGGGGACCAACTCACCACTTTAAATGAATCTCCCCCATCACTGGCTCATACTGTGACAGCCACAGGGAAACAGGATGATACAGAGAAACGGCCGTATCACAGAATATCATTGTTCTGCCCTTGCCCTGATGTGTCAGTCCTCCATAGTAGGACACATTGCTATCTAGGGACCTCTTCTTCTTCTCACTAACTAGGAGAGTTCCTAGCAAAGTAAAACAAGTGTGCTACAAACATATCAGTTCTGAACTGAGAGAAGAGATTTTGTATGAAGAGAAGCCAACAAAAGAATTTTGGCTACAAGAAAAACAAGCTAGTTGGGCATACTCCAAGGATCACAATAGATCCACAGCCGCAAAATATGCAGAAAATAAAATTGTTAAAATGTCAGAAATAGAAATCGGAATATGGATGGCAAATATGATGAAAGCAATTGAATAGTAAGTTGAAAACCAATACAAAGAAACCAAAACAGTTTTCAAGACATGAATGAAAAGAAGTCACTAAAGAGCAAGGCAATGTAAGAAAGGTATCATGGAACTTACAGAGTCATGTAGAGAATTGTAAAATAAAGCCAAAATCTTCAAAAATAAGCTACTAGACCAAACAGAAGAAAAAACAAAAAAAGCCTTTGAATTAACCTAGTTAGTCAAAGATACAGAAAAGGATAAAAAGAACAAATAATGACTCAGAGAAACATGGGAATATGTGAGATGAGCACAGCTGAATTCTACCAGACTGACAAAGAAGAACTGATAGCAGTCTGACAGAAATCATTCCATAATGTGAAGACAGGGAGAATCCTCCCTAACTCCTTCTATAAAGCCAGTATCACCTTGACACGAAAGCCAGGAAAGGACACAACAAAAGTATATAACTATGGACCAATATTTCTATGAACATAAGCACAAAAAAAAAAAAAAAAAAAGAAAATGCTAGCAAATAGAATTTAACAAGAAATCAAACAGATAATTCACTATGGTCAAGTGTGTTTTATTCCAGTGTTCCAAGGATGGTTCAACATATGCAAATTAATAAACTAGGTTCACCACATAAACAGAAAGTAGAATTGAAAACCCAGAAATCTTTGCCAAAGCAAACAAAAAAATTTGCTAGAGAAAGAAAGCCCTATTCAATACATGATGCTGGGAAAGTTGAACAGCCACACACAGAAGAATAGAACAAGATCCATATATCTTGCCATATACAAACATTAATTTGGATGGATAAAATAATTAAATAAGGGGCATGAAACCATATAATTGGTAAAACTCTTCTAGTCTTCTGCCTAAGCAAATAATTTATAACTAAGGCCCTAAAAGCAAATATAGCAACAACAAAAAATAGAGTAGAACCTCTATAAGTTGACCACCCAAAGGACTGCAACAAACTGTTCAATATATAGAGTAGTTTTTGTGGTCAACATAAAGAACTTCCACTGAGTACATGTGGTGCATGTCCAGTCTATGAAAATTAGGTCAACTTAAGAAGACAGTCAATGTAGGGAAGTGGACAAATATGGACGTTCTACTGTAAATGAGACTTAATTAAATTAAAAAGCTCTGTACAGCAAAGAAAGTAATCAGCAGAGTGAGTAGACAACCTACAGAATGGGAAAAATATCCCCAAACTATACATCTAACAAAAGATTAATATCCAGAATTTACAAAGAACGTAAATCAGCAAGAACAAAATAAACTCATCAAATACTGAGCAAAAGATACAAACAGAAGTTTTTCAAAAGAGAAAACAATTGGTGAACAAATTAAAAGCTCAATAGCACTAATCAGAAAGGAAATATAATTTAAAATTAAAATGAAATACCACATTATGCCTATCAGCATGGCCATTATTAAAAAGTAAAAAAAAATTCCTCTCTTTCCGTTTTCTTGAGGAAGTCTTGCAGTGCTATAAATTTCCCTCTTAGGACTGCCTTTGCAGTATCCCAGAGGTTCCGGTAATTCATGTCTTGATTGTTGTTTTCTTCCAAAAATTTGGTGATTTCCTTCTTAATCTCATCTATGACCCATCTATCCTTCAGCATAAGGTTGTTTAGCTTCCATGTTTTTATATGGATATGCAGGTTCCTGTTGTTATTGAGTTCAACTTTTACTCCATGATGGTCTAAGAAGATGCAAGGACTAATTTCTATTTTTTTAAAATTTGCTGAGGTTAGATTTGTGGCCTAGGATGTGGTCGATTTTGGAGTATGCTCCGTGGGCTGATGAGAAAAATGTGAATTCAGTTTTGTTGGGATGAAATGTTCTGTAGATGTCTGTTAAGTCCAGATGTTGAAGGGTTGAGTTTAAATCTAAAATTACTTTGCTTAGCTTCTTTTTGGAGGATCTATCCAGCACTTCTAAAGGGGTGTTAAAATCTCCAACTACTATGGAACTGGAGGAAATCAAGTTACTCATGTCTGTTAGAGTTTCTCTTATAAATTGAGGTGCATTCTGGTTGGGTGCATAAATATTAATAATTGAGATCTCATCAGACTGAGTATTACCTTTAACAAATATGAAGTGTCCATCCTTATCCTTAATTGTTTTGGTTGGTTTAAAGCCTATTGCATCTGCGAACAGGATTGCAATGCCTGCTTTTTTCTGCTTTCCATTTGCTTGGAATATAGATGACGATCCCTTTACCTTGAGTCTATATTTGTCTTTTAATGTAAAATGCGATTCTTGTATGCAGCAGATATCTGGCTTGAGTTTTTGTATCTAGTCAGCGAACCTGTGCCTCTTTAGAGAACAGTTTAAAAATTCACATTAATTGAGAATATTGATAAGCCTTTTGAGAGTCTGTTGGACATTTTTAATCCTTTTGTGAGTGTGGAAGTTGGAATTTGATCAAAATTTTCTGGGTGGGTTTACTTTTGTGGTGGAGGATTACAATGGTCTTTATAGAGGATAGGTTGAGAATATCCTGGAGAGCTGGTTTAGTTATGGCAAATTTCTTCAACATGTGAATGTCATTGAAGTATTAAATTTCTCCGTCAAAAATGAAACTCAGTTTAGCTGGGTACAGGATCCTGGGTTGAAAGTTATTTTGTTTTAGGAGATTAAAAGTCGATGACCATCCTCTTCTAGCTTGAAAGTTTTCAGCAGAGATCTGAAATTATTCTAATATTCATCCCCTTGTAGGGAAGAATGGTTTTCTTTTGTCTGGCAGCTTTCAGAATTTTCTCCTTCATATTAACTTTAGTGAAATTGAAAACTTAATGGGACATCTCAAGCAACTGGAGAAGGAAGAACACTCCAACCCCAAACCCAGCAGAAGAAAATAAACAACCAAAATCAGAGCAGAACTAAATGAAATTGAAAACAAAAGAATTATACAACAGATCCATAAATCCAAAAGTTGGTTATTTGAAATGATCAATAAAATAGATAAACCTTTGGCCAAACTAACCAGGAAAAAAAGAATAAAATCTCTAATTTCATCAATCAGATATGGTAATGATGAAATAACAACAGAACCCCCAGAAATTCAAAAAATCCTTAACGAATACTACAAGAAAATCTACTCTCAGAAATATGAAAATCTGAAAGAAATTGACCAATACCTGGAAGTACGCCACCTACCAAGACTTAGTCAGAATCAAGTGAAAATGTTGAACAGGCCTATATCAAATTCTGAAATAGCATCAACTATACAAAATCTCCCTAAAATGAAAAGCCCAGGACCAGATGGCTTTATGTCAGAATTCTACCAAACCTTTAAAGAAGAACTAGTACCTATACTACTAAACCTCTTCCAAAATACAGAAAAAGAAGGAATATTACCCAACACATTCTGCAAAGCAAACATCACCTTGATCACCAAGCCAGGGAAAGACCCAACAAGAAAAGAAAATTATAGACCAATATCAGTAATGAATATTGATGCTAAAATACCCAATAAGATCCTAACAAACAGAATCCAACAACACATCAAAAAAATTATACACCATGACCAATTGGGATTTATTCCATGGTCTCAAGGCTGGTTCAATATACTTAAATCTATAAATGTAATTCAGCACATAAACAAACTAAAAAATAAGGACCATATGATTCTTTCAATTGATTCAGAAAAAGCTTTTGATACTATCCAGCATCCCTTCATGATCAGAACACTTAAGAAAATTGGTATAGAAGGGACATTTCTTAAACTAATAGAGGCCATCTACAGCAAACCCACAGCCAATATTGTATTGAATGGAGTTAAATTGAAATCATTTCCACTTAGATCAGGAACCAGGCAAGGTTGCCCATTGTCTCCATTGCTCTTTAACATTGTAATGGAAGTTTTAGCCATTGCAATTAGGGAAGAAAAGGCACTCAAGGGTATCCACATAGGGTCAGAAGAGATCAAACTTTCACTCTTCACAGATGATATGATCGTATATCTGGAAAACACTAGGGATTCTACTACAAAACTTTTAGAAGTGATCAAGGAATACAGCAATGTCTCAGGCTACAAAATCAGCACCCATAAATCTGTAGCCTTTATATACACCAACAATAGCCAAGCTGAAAAAACAGTCAAGGACTCTATTCCTTTCACAGTAGTGCCAAAGAAGATGAAATATTTGGGAGTATACCCAACAAAGGATGTGAAAGATCTCTTCAAAGGGAACTATGAAACTTTAAGAAAAGAAGAAACTGAAGATGTTTACAAATGGAAAAACACACCATGCTCATGGCTGGGAAGAATCAACATTGTTCTCCTCATAAAATACTCACCCAGACCAAAAAAAAAAAAAAAAAATACTCACCCAGACCAATTTCTTCAAGGGTTTTCCCTGCACTCTCCTCTAGTATTTTTACAGTTTCATGTCTTAATTTTAAATCTTTGATCCAGTGAGAGTCTATCTTAGTTAATGGTGAAATGTGTGGGTCCAGTTTCAGTCTTCTACAGGTTGCCAGCCAGTTCAACCAGCACCATTTGTTAAATAGGGAATCTTTTCCCCACTGAATGTTTTTCATTGGCCTGTCAAAGATTAAATAACGGTAAGTAGCTGGATTCATCGCTTGGTTCTCTATTCTGTTCCAGACATCTACTTCTCTGTTTTTGTGCCAATACCATGCTGCTTTGATCATTATCGATTTGTAGTATAGTCTGAGGTCTGGTAGTGTAATTCCTCCTGCTTTGTTTTTATTTCTGAGTAATGTCTTGGCTATTCAAGGTTTTTTCTGATTCCATATAAAACAAAGTATTGTTTTTTCAAGATCTTTAAAGTATGACATTGGAGCTTTAATAGGGATTGCATTGAAATTATATATTGCTTTGGGTAGTATGGACATTTTAACAATGTTGATTCTTCCCAGCCATGAGCATGGTATGTTTTTCCATTTGTTACAACCTAAGAATAGGGGAAAGGGGGAAAGGGAGGGGAGGGAGGGGGGAGGTGGGTAGAGGGAAGTCGGATTGGTGGGATTACACCAGCGGTGCATCTTACAAGGGTATATGTGAAACTTGGTAAATGGTCCATGAAGCTAGTGAATGATGCCTCATGATTATATCAATGTACACATCTATGATTTAATAATAAAAAAGAATCAACATTGTTAAAATGTCTATACTACCTAAACAATATATAATTTTAATGCAATTCCTATCAAAGCTCCATTGTCATATTTTAAAGATCTTGAAAAAATAATACTTTGTTTTATATGGAATCAGAAAAGAACTTGAATAGCCAAAACATTACTCAGCAATAAAAACAAAGCTGGAGGAATCATGCTACCAGACCTGAGACTGTACTATAAATCGATAGTGATCAAAACAGCATGGTACTGGCACAAAAACAGAGAAGTAGATGTCTGGAACAGAATAGAGAACCAAGAGATGAATCCAGCTACTTACCATTATTTGATCTTTGACAAACCAATTAAAAACATTCAGTGGGAAAAGATTCTCTATTTAACAAATGGTGCTGGGTAAAGTGGCTGGCAACCTGTACAAGACTAAGACTGGATCCAGACCTTTCACCACTAACTAAGATAGACTGTCACTGGATGAAAGATTTAAACTTAAGACATGAAACTATAAAAATACTTGAAGAAAGTGCAGGGAAAACTCTTGAAGGAATCAACCTGGGTGAATATTTTATGAGGAGGACTCCCCAGGCAATTGAAGCAGTATCAAAAATACACTACTGAGACTTGATCAAAGTAAAAAGCTTCTACACAGCCAAGAACACATTAAGTAAAGCAACAGTCAGCCCTCAGACTGGGGGAAAATATTTGCAGGTTATACCTCCAATAAAGGTCTAATAACCAGAATCCACAGAGAACTCAAAGAAAAGAACACGTGACCCCATCTCAGGGTGGGCAAGGGACTTGAAGAGAAACTTCTCTAAAGAAGACAAACACACGATCTACAAACACATGAAAAAAGCTCATCATCCTATTAGTCAGAGAAATGCAAATCAAAACTACTTTGAGATATCACCTAACTCCAGTAAGTGTAGCCCACATAACAAAATCCCAAAACCAGAGATGTTGGCGTGGATGTGGAGAAAAGGGCACATTTCTACACTGCTGGTGGGAATGCACACTAATACGTTCCTTCTAGAATGATGTTTGGAGAATACTTAGAGACCTAAAAATAGACCTGCCATTTGATCCTATAATTCCTTTACTAGGTTTATACCCAGAAGACCAAAAATCACAATATAACAAAGACATCTGTACCAGAATGTGCATTGCAGTCCAATTCATAATTGCTAAGTCATGGAAGAAGCCCAAGTGCCCATCAACCCATGAATGGACTAGCAAATTGTGGTACATGTATACCATGGAACATTATTCAGGCTTAAAGAAAGATGGAGACTTTATCTCTTTCATGTTTACATGGATGGAGCTGGAACATATTCTTCTTAGCAAAGTATCTCAGGAATGTAAGAAAAAGTATCCAATGTACTCAGCTCTACTATGAAGCTAAATTATAGCTTTCACATGAAGGCTATAACCCAACTATAGCACAAGACTATGGGGAAAGGGCCAAGGAAGGGGAAGGGAGAGGGGAGGTTATGGTGGAGGTGGGTAATGGGTGGGGCCACACCTACGGTGCAACAGGAGAAACTTACTAAATGCAGAATACAAATGCTTACATACAGTAACTAAAAAAATGCCATGAAGTCTATGTTGAACAGTTTGATGAGAATATTTCAGATTGTATATGAAACCAGCACATTGTACCCCCTGATTGCACTAATGTACACAGATATGATTTAACAATAAAAATAAATAAATTAATAAAAAAAAAGGTGCTGGCCTGGATACGGTCAGAAAAAGATGCTATACTCTCTTGGTGGTACTACAAATTATTATAGCCTCTATAGAGAACAGTATGGACCTTCTTCATAGACATAAATATTGCCCTACCATTTGACTATTTGATTCAGCAATCCTACTGTTGGGTGTTTAGCCAAAGGAAAGAAGTCCTTTTATCTAAAAAAAAAAAAAAAATCCAGTTTGGCTAGAACATTTATGGCAGCACAATTCATAATTACAAAGATGTGAAATCAACATAAGTGCCCATCAATTCACCAGTGGATAAAGAAAGTGTGGTTTATGCTATGGACTACTGCTCAGCCATAAAAAGGATTGCAATAATGTTGTTTGCAGCAACTTGGACAAAACTAATGACCATTATTCTAAGTGGAGTATCTCAGGAATGATACTCCAAACACAATCATATGTTCTCACTAAAAATTGGGAGCTAAACAATGAATACACATGAAAACTAAGAAGGGAGCATGGAAGGGGATTACGTGATGAAAACTTACGTATTGGGTACACAGAACACTCTTCTGATAAGAAGACCTAACTTAATTATTACACAAGGTATCGATGCAAAAATAATATTTGTGTCCCCTTAATATTTTGAAATTAAAAAACAAATGACTTAGACACTTCAAAAAGGAAGATATGCATTTAACTACTAAACACATAACAATTTCTCAATTCAGTTGGTTATCTGAGAAATGCCAATTAAAATTGTAGTTCAGGGCAGTGCCTGTGGCTCAAAGGAGTAGAGCACTGGCCCCATACACTCGAGGTGGCGGGTTCAAACCCAGCTCCAGCCAAAACTGCAAAAATAATAATAATAAAAAATTATAATTCATTTCACAGTACAATGGAACAATAAACATTAATAAGAAAAAATTAATATTAATAAGAAAAAATTAACAACAATATATATTAACAACAATGTCCAAAGAATGATGACACAACCACATTTAAAGGTTTTTAATAGTATCTAAACAAGTTGGGCATACATGTAGGTTTGGGCTCAAGATTTTTTTCAACATACATCTAACAGTTTTGTGTACATATTTTCACTAAAATGTATGGACAAGAATGCCCGCAAACATCACCGTAAGAGCCTCAAACCAAAAACAATAAATAAGCAGCACAGTGGAAAAATATAGTAAATGAATCCATAGGGGAATTAATAAATAATTGTGGTATATTCATACAAGAATTTGAAAATGATCTATGCTACATGTGCCAGTCTAAATGAATCTCACAAACATAATAAAGGGCATAAGGTAGAAAGGACTGCATATTGAACAATTCCAATAGTATAAAGCTCTAAAGAAGTAAAATTAATGTAATTTATGGTACTAGAAGTCATGGTAGCACTTAACTCTAGGCAGGCAAAGTCACAGAGAGTTCGGTAATGTTATTTTACTTGGTCAGGATGCTAGTTACACAGGTGTGTTTATGAGTATCTCTCAACCTATATCATCACAACATGTGCATTTTTTCCAATGCGTAGACCAGATTAAGGGCCCTCTGCTTATAATATTCTAGTGACTTCCCGCTATAACTAAAATAACACTCAAAATTATAAAATCATATTTTTCACAGTTAATTTCATATAAAAATATTGAAAAGTTAGATTATATTTTATGAAAATATATTGTTAATATTAATTACAGAGAAGTTGAAGAATTTGAAAAGTCTAATCACTGCAGAGGATATTAAAAACATTAATAAAGATCTCTGGAAAAGATACCGCACCCTGAAAGAATGAAGGAAAAAGTTACACCAATTGTTTTTTAAAAAGATGATGCTCACACACAACATAAAGTATTTCAAATTATAATGAAAGAGAAAATTTCACAGCTCATTTTACAGATTTGTGATAGTCTGGATAAAAAAAGATATTATAAGAGTGAAACCACTTTACAGGTGCACCAATGTGTACAGTAACACTCACAAATATACACGCAGAAAAAAATGAGGCCATTCTCACCTATAAACGTGAAGACATCAATTTGAATATTGTGAATATTTTCTTTCTTTCTTTCTTTCTTTCTTTTCTTTTCTTTTTTTTTTTTTTGTAGAGACAGAGTTTCACTTTATTGCCCTCAGTAGAGTGCTATAACGTTACAGCTCACAGCAACCTCAAACTCTTGGGCTTAAGCGATTCTCTTGCCTCAGCCTCCCAAGTAGTTGGGACTTCAGGCACCTGTCACAACACTCAGCTATTTTTTTGTTGCAGTTGTCATTGTTGTTTAGAAGGCCTGGGTTGGTTTCGAACCCACAAGACTCCATGTATGTGGCACCCTACCCACTGAGCCACAGGCACCGCACAATTTGCATGATTTTTAATTCAAAAGTCAGTCAACTCTGGAGAACTATACATAGCATTACTACTTAACAATTTTTTTTTTTTTTTAAGAGACAGAGGCTTACTTTATCACCCTCGGTAGAGTGCTGTGGCGTCACAGCCACAGCAACCTCCAACTTCTGGGCTTAGGCAATTCTCTTGCCTCAGCCTCCTGAGTAGCTGGGACTACAGGTGTATTGTGAATATTTTCTAAGCCAATAATAAAAAATCCACAATAGCTAAATAGATATATTCTAGGTATATAAAGAGTGGTTTGGTATTGACAGTGTCTTGACATAATTTATATTAACTGATTTTTAATGTAATCATCTTAGTACATGGTGAAAAACATCACTTAATAAAATCCAGTAACTTTTCTATCTAATGGTCTCTTAACAAATCTTGTCTACCAGAAACATATAGCATTCCAGTATGATAAATAATGTTAAGACATTCAAAACTATCTTGAAACAGGATGTTAAGGATGCCGATATTCAAAGAGAATAAATTGACAAGCTATTGTAACTAGAAACTGAGTTTAACCAGAAGTGAGTGCTCATAAATACACAAAAATCTCTAATTTCCTATATATCAGTAGTAATTGACTAGAAAATAATATTAAAAAAACTAATAAGATGCAAGTTATTAGTTATTTATTTAAGGTTTGTGGCCAGAGAGAGAATGAGCATGAGCTTTGTGGGGTATGATGAAAACAACAGAATTATGATGAATGGAATTAGAATTTGGAGCATCCTAAAATGAAGTCATAGCAGAGAATATCTTCCTATGATACTCAGATCCAATTTTAGCCAAAATTACAAAATGCAAAAGTTGACTCTTCTGACTGCTTCCTAATCACTCTAAATTCCACTCAGCCCATGGTGGATATTGCTTTGTACTGCTCAAGAGATATTGCAGTCTCTTAAGCGTGCACACACTCTGTACTGCTCCACAGATACTGCAGTCCCTTACACACACACACACACACATACACGCATGCATGCATGGTGAAATATTGCTCTTCTTTTTTTTTTTTATTTCAAATTACTATGTGGGTACACAGTTTTAGGTTACATTGTTTTCAGTTCTAAGGTAAAGTTCAAATTGTAGTTGAGCCCTTTCCTCTGAGGCATGCTGTATATACTCACATTGTGCCATTAGGTGAGATCCTATCAGCTACCCTCCCGGCCTCCCCTCCTCCTCCCGCTCCTCCCCTTGCTAGACCCCTTCTTGATCTATGTTCTCAGGTCTCTTCTCACTGTTTCCTCCAAACACAGATGTAACCACCTTCTAATCCCATGGTTTCAGCTCCCAAAAGTTTGTTTAGAAACTTGTTCATGATAAACGTTAATGCCTTAAATCCCTTTAATATGTTATTGCTCCTATGGATATTTGCTTGCTTTGATAAAGCAGGAATTTTATTTTTGAAGTCTGAGTGTTAAGTGGGGATGAAATTTTAGAAACCGAGAAGGAAGTATCTGAAGTGACAACACTGACAACAGTGGAACAAATGAACATTACTTTTCTTCTATCCCATATATTTGCATATGTTTGGATACATAAAAATAAAATTAGCATATGTATCAGATGGATAAATCATTGAATGAACCCAGTAAAAACAAAATGCAAAGCAATAAAAAGTGATGTGATGTTAAAAATTTGTACTTTTGCACCCACAGTAGGTTTGGGAGTGAGGAGTGGTCTGGTAATGGATGAGTCTACCTACCCTGCTGAGTCAAGAGTGAATCTGTGACAGTGCTTTCATTTAAAAATAGGAGACTCAGCCCGTGCTTAACAGAAAGCCTATATACACCAAATTTGAATGTAGGCATTAATTCCTACGTCAGATACAGTAGAACCCCTGTAAATTGACCATGCAAAGGACTGTAAGAAACTGGTCAACATACGGAGGTGGTCAACATAAGGAACTAGGCCTTTGTGGGTGTGGTGAACATCCCATCCACAAACATTAGGTCAGTTTAAGGGGGTGGTCAATGTGGAAAGCTGGTCAATTATGAGGGTTCTACTGTCTTTTCTTTTCTGACTGGACAACTTGTTGAAAATGCAGGATGACAGGCTTCCCCTTCTCAGATTCAGTAAATTTCAGCACTTCTGATGAGCAGGTGATCTAGGATTACACTCAGAAAAATAATAGAAATGCGATTATTTCTTTGAACAACAGATGGCAACAAATTCAAAATAAAGAATTTTCCCTAGTCCCAGTAATTCTCAGAAAACGAGGGGCATGGTATCTTTGATCTTAACCTACGGACAGGGAAGCTTTGAATATAAATAACTTCTTTGAAAGTTTGCCAGCTCAGCATGACCCTTAGTACATAATTAAAATAATAAGATCTTATGATTCTTTTACCTGATGATACTACGGTCATTAAAGTTTTAAAAATTCTTTAAAAAAATACGTTATTGTATTGTACTCCTCTTCTATGAACATTTTACTTACTCTAGGAATAATCAAAACATAATTGGTCTGGGTCATTTCCTCAAACTTTAAATTTATTTATTTTTATTTCTTTTTTTTATTAAGTCATATATACATATGTCATGAATACATTTATGCTTTTGTGGGATTCCATGTGTTGATTATTTGTACAAATTGGAGTGCTTACATCCTACTAATTAACATAGCTTTCACCTCATTTACTTAATCACAGTGTTAAGACATTTGTGTTCTATACTTGATAGATTTGACTTGTACCCTTGCAATATGCTCCATAGATGTGGTTCCACCATTAACCCTCCTTCTATCAAATTTTAAATTTAAAAAGATTACTTTCAAGCATTAAAATCATAATACTTTGAGTATATACATGCATTATTATTGTGAGAACAATACTAACATTCTTCTGAGGAGTATAAATAAGTACAGAGATAAATAAATTATGTAAATGGAACAACAATGTGTATTTTTCAGCATAAGGTGACATGAAGATTAAAGCCAAGGTTTCCAGAAGAAAGTGAATTAAACAAAGGGGTGAGAAAGATGTCATGAGAAGGAAGAGTATGCCCTGCCCCCATTATGCAAAAATAATGACTTTGAAGAACCTCAGATAATGTAGTGTGATTGGGGCAAAGATTTGAAGTGGAATATAAAAGTTATACAGTCAGAATGATAAGATGAGGCCTGACCATGGAAGGTCTCAACTTCCAAGCTAAGAAGTTTGTAAGTATTCCAAATGACATTACTTTGGGATACAAAGTGAGCTATTACAAAGCTCAGTGGCATCCATTATAACCTTTCATCATCACAAAAACGGGTAAGGTGGTCAGGGAAGAATTCTAATATAAATGTATTAGAGGAGAAGCAAAGTATCAAGAATATTAAATGATTTTTATTCTAAGGTTCTACAGATCTGTTTAAAGCAAATCTAGAAAGAGAAACAGGGCTTCAAAGCTCTGTCAAAGGCATGAAACAGCTTCATGCCATAAGTATACTTGCTTCAAAAACAGCCACTTCCACAGTTCACTGAGCACCCAAGTTGTGTCTGTCATATTTTACATGATCTATCCTTAATTCTCACTAGAACAGTTCTATGAAACCCATCACAAAGACAAGTATGTTAAGACTAGGAAAGTCAGAAGCATGAAGCAATGTTTCAGGAATGGAAGATTTAAAGGAATGCAAATTTTACTGGTATGATATTTGAATATATTTCATGTTCAGCAGAGTCAAAAATAATAAATTCATGTGCTCAGCTTACTCTTGATGTTTGGGTGTTTTATGGTTGAGAAAAGCATTGAGATTAAAAAGGACTATAGAAAAGTGATGAAAAATTAAACATTCCTATGGATTTCAAGCTTTCCCATTCCCAAATTGACCTTATATTCAGACTGAAACATTCTCATTCTGTACTCCTAAATAGCTCATAGGAAGTTCACATTAATATCCGTACCTTCCAGGTAAGGAAATTGAGATCTAGTGAGGTTAACTCACTTGTATCTACATAGCTAATAAACGTCAAAGCAAATTGACAGGCAGTCAAAGCAAATTGCAGGCCAAGAAGAGTAAAATGTTATTAAATCTGTTTATATAAATAGTATATAAAAATAACAAAGGATGATTCTTCATCTTTGCAGTAGTTCAGTTTGTGATTACAAAAATTGTGTATGTTCATTATTGAAATTCGAAAAGAAAATACATTTTTATTGTCCAAACAGCTAAATACTAAAACTATAATATGTGCAAAGAAGAATGATGATACGCACTTAACCAACATTCTATCCCCTCAAAGTTTCTTAAAATATTGTTCCCTTCAAAGGTAGGAAATAGCAACAAGTTAATAACATTTCTAAAGAATATGTGATAAAATAATCACCTTAGAGCAATGGTACCTTATAATAATCACCCTACAATGTATTTTTAAATATCCATAGTAATCATAAAAAGCATTTAAAAAGTGAGTGGTGTTACATATGTTGAACTAAAATTCTATTCAATATTTAAATAAAACAAGAATGATCATAGCATTTGAGGTAGAGAATAATAAAAGTGAGGCAGGATATATAAAGTAGACCAAACCAGTACTGGGAGGAAAATTCATCACTTCAAATGTTATACTTTATTATTGCTATTATTAGTATAAAGAATGTAGGAAGCATTCTTTTTGAATTAATGAATCTAGAAAAGATAAGAGAATGACATTAGAAAGAAGATAGAATTGCAAGAAATATCTCGATCACTTTTGAGTGAAACATTAGTAGAATTGTTTTGATAGCAAGGGCCAAAAACTCAACTTGCAGTGGTTTAATTGAGACACTATTTTTTTTTTTTTTACATAAGTGAATTTTGTGGATGCTAATGGACAACATGACTGCAGAAATCAAGTAATCATGACCATCAGGGACCACGAGCATGTGTTCAATGAACCCCCCTTTCTCTCTCTCTCTCTCTGTCTTTCTCTCTCTCATTTCTCCATTTCTCATTGGATCCACTTATTTTTCATGTCATTGCAAAATTGCCACACAAGATTCTTAGACTATCAGTGTTGTCATCAAAAAGGTAATAGGTTTGTCATATGAGCTATAGTTCATTCAATGTCATGAAAGAATTTTTCATTGCTTCACTTGAGCCATTTACCATTTCAAAAACAAGATTTTTTTTCTACATGAGACAAAGGAATGTGTTCACAAAATTGTAAGGAAGTCATTCTAGAAAATCAAACAAAGGTTGATACAAACTGCCACCTAATTAAAAGTACATGATGAAAACTGTAAGATTACAGGATTGAGAGTCAAGTTGCAATCCCTTGCTTGAACTGAAAGAGATGTATTCAAACAAATAAAAAGTACCAGAAAATAGGAGGACAGAAAGAAGGATATAAAGATTAAAAAACAGGGCCAGGTGCGATGGTTCCTACCTGTAATCCTAGCTCTCTGGGAGGCCAAGGGAGGTAGATTGCCTGAGCTCACAGGTTCAAGACCAGCCTGAGCAAGAGAGAGACCTCTGTCCCTAAAAGTAGCTGGGCATTGTGGTGAGCAACTGTAGTCCCAGCTACTTGGGAGGCTGAGGCAAGAGAATTGTGTGAGCCCAAGAGATTGAGGTTTCTGTGAGCAATGATGCCACAGCACTCTACCTAGGGTGACAAAGTAAGACTCTGTCTTTAAAAATAAATAAGTATTAAAAAATAAATACATATATGAAAATACAAACCTTGAATTTAATAAATAATGCAATAAGTAACATTTGTAATGACTAGTAAATGTAATAAGAAAGAAAATATACCCAAAATTTGAAAAAAATGTTAATACATATACAGATAGAGAAAAGAGCAAATAATGATTATTTTCCAAAAATTTAGTAACCATCAAGAAGACGGTTAACTATCAACCATCTTTGTAATGTAAAAATTGTAATGTAATACTCAATATGTATTACTGTACATATTCAGAGTACCTCTGACCCTCATTCATGTGTCTGGGTCTTCAGATGATAACCAATACTCTATTGCTTCCTTTCATTCACTTCTAGCCTCCTCTCAAACTCATTATATTAATCTAATGCCTCTACTCACAATGCCTTCTAGAACTCTACAGGGTGCTCCATGTGCATTGGGATCTACCCTCAAGCCTAGTAAGCGCCCAGTTAGCTAGTGTGTGACGTTAGCTGTTTCTTTCCACTCTGGCCTTTTGTTGGGTGCTGATAGCTCTGCCAGACTTCTGCTGGTCTTCCAGCAGGGATACAGGCCTCTTGCTGGGCATCTCCCAGCTGCTCCATCCAGGAAGAATCTTCTTCTGCCAGAGCCCACAGTAGCTAGGAATTGGTATCCAGGAGCCAAAATTCAATGTCTCAGTAGGAGCACTCTTTTAAGAGATCCCAAAGTGATGCTGTTTCTATTCCAATGTCTTATAGACTTTAGGAAATAAAATAGTCCTGTCAATGTTTTACTTGCAGCTGTATTATTGAACACAGCACTCCACTCCGACATAAAGGCAGGCAGGATCTGGAGAGTAAAATACATCTGAATGGCAGGTACTGTGTTCTCCTCAAAAATGACTCTTGTTTTTGTCAACCAAAGGAAGACATTTGTTTATTTCAATGGAAGTGGTTTCATTATGGTTGGCTCTCACTTCCTTGGAGATGGTTGTCCTCTCAGATGCATACTCAGTGTAAATTTTCTACATAGCAGAAACCTAAGCAGATACCTGAATCCAGGTATCCCAATTCTTACTTTATTTCTCTAAATACTGGTAATGACCATGGGAGACTATTTTAAAGGGGAAAACAAACCAAAGACAAACAAAACTTTGTGTAAAGAGAGAGTTGTTTCATCTTCAACTGGACTAGGTCTGTTTTCCACCCTTTTCCTAAGTAAGGATTCATATTACCACTTACTTTCATTGAGACTTTCCTTGGGGCAATGTTCCCTCATCTCTCCAAAGGAAGCTATCACTTGCCATCTGAAAGATGCCATCTAGAACTAATTTATTTCCTTTTTTTTTATTTTGTTGCTCTCTAATTGGTTCATGTGTGTCAGTCATTTTCCTGTCTTGACACTGAATCTTGAACAAGCAGGAATCATATCTTACACTATTGTGACCCCACAGAGTCTAATATGTAGTTGAGCCTAGACCATAGGCTCAGCAAATACTTACTTTCATGCTTGTCTAACCTACATGTAGAATCAATTTTTCTCCTTTCCTAGTGTTTGATACTGAAATAATTTATGTAAAAATCAATTTGTTAGAAATTTCTCAAATAATATTCCTATTTTATTAGCAGGTAATTTTTAAACATGGTAGAAAAATCTCTGCTAATGAAGTCTATTTCAAATGCTCTCATTATAAGGCTTTCAAATCTCATTAACTAAATCAGCCATTAAAAATATAATAATAATAAAATTAAACAGGAAACTGTTGGTACGACTAGGTTTGGGAAACTTCTTTTCTAGAGAGGGAAAAAATATGGTTCAGAAAATAACTCAAGCATAGGAAACATACTTTGCAAGGGTACCTTTCAAAACAGTTAAGAATATATTATAAATATTTTACCACAAAAAACAAGTAAGTAAACAAGTAAGTGAGGTGATGGTTATGTTAATCAGTTCTACCTAAGCATTCCACTTTGTATATCAAATCATGACATTATACCCCATAAATGTATATAAGTTTTGATTTAATTTTAAAAAGTAAAGGAATATACTTGTCTATCAACAATTACCTCAGATAACTACAATCTAGCTAGCATTATAAATAAATGTAAGTATTAAAATGTGTTGTATCTTAACAAGAATATGTTAATATTAGCATTTTTATGATGTGCATTTTCAAAAGTGATGCAGAATGAAACTAACCACATGAAGATACCATCTTCTAATTCCAATCCTCATGTGCAAGGGCCCAAGCCTTTATTAAACTGTTCACACTGGAAATGTGAACCAAAGTTTAAATAAACTAAACTGTTATATACTCAAGACATTTTTATCATACTTTTTTGGAAATGTAGGATAGTAACAAGACTTAGGCATGTACCACATGTACCACAGGTTTCTAAAAAGTGTTGGCCTAAGCCTAGCATTCTCTTCTCTCCCAATCAGCTATTATACTCCCTGGAAGCAGAAAAAAGTAATAAAATGTAAGAAACAAAACAAAACAAACAAATAAGCAAACAAAAACGAGGTGATTAATCAATTATCCATTACAGAATCATAAAATGCCAAAGCTAGAAGCAAACTTCAAACCATTCTATAACTAGCTATTATAGTGAAGATGCCAACAGTGTGTATCCACATTTTAAGAAGGAAAAACAAAATTGTTTTAAAATTGTAACACTCGAATCACTGCAGAGTTCTGAAATTACAAGAGGTACAAGATACAATATACACCGATAACATTTTGTTGTCGGTGTATATTGAGTACTATAATTCTTTTTATAATTTTTTGCATTAATATAAGGGTGCATACCATTAGGTTACATTGTTCACATTTGTTAGGAAAAGTCAAAGCTGTACTTGAGTCCTTCCTACAGGAGGTGTACCATGTACCCCTACATTGTACCCATTAGGAGGGAGCTCATTGATAACCTCTTCTTTTTCCTCCTCCCCCCTCTTGACTTTGTATTTTTCCTCTTGTGTGGGCCAGTAGTTGTTCATCTACTAGTTTCAATTTAGTAGTGAGTACATGGGATGAATTTTTTTTATTCCTGAGATACTTTATTAAGTAGATATAAATATATCCATGTAAATACAAAAGATGTGATGTCACCATCTTTATTATGGCTGAGTAGTATTCCATGATATACGTATACCACAGGTTATAACCCATTCATGGGTTGATGGGCACTTGGGTTGTTTCCACATCTTGGTGATTGTGAATTGAGCTTCTATAAACATTTAAGTGCAAATGTCCTCATGGTAGGACTATATGGTATTAAACTTTTAATACAAATTTTCCTTTCTAAAAAAAAAAAATATATATATATAAAATATATATATTTGGCTCCCTCCATATAAGTGGGGGTAGTGAGAGCCTGGAAGTGAAATTATTTGCTCTAAATACTTTTCTTATTGCAGGTATATTATTTGGCTTCTAAGACTTCCTGGCAAGCTGAATATGCAATACAACATGTAATCCAGTCCTTATTCTGACCCTTTTGCCCCATTTGCATAAATCATGTTCTGTTAGGAACTGCATCTATTCTTCCCCCCATTAACGTCTTTATGTTCTGTTGCTACTTCCTGCTGCTCCTGCCAAGAGAGCCAAGGATGGGGAGGAAACCCAGGAGACTCAGGGGCTGGACTTACCCTGCCACTAAGGTGTCCATGACATCATCACCAAATCACTGTACTTCTTTGGATCTCATCTTCTCCACCCCACCAAAAAAAAAATTAGGGAAAGAGGTTTATGATAGAAACTTGAACTTGTTATTCAAAATGTAATCCTACAACCAGCAGCATTGGGAGTATTTTGAAGTTTGTTAGGAATGGCAGACTCTCAGGCAGAATCTCAGACCCCACCCCAGACCTACTGAATTGGGATCTGCATTTTAGCAAAATGTTCCAGTGACTCCCAAGCACATTTAAGTTGCAGAAATACTCAGGGAGTTTTAAAATATTTTTCTTCCTGTTAAATAATTATGCTTTTTAGTAGGGAAATGATTTCAACTCATGAGTATTTGCCACTGAGAAAGCCATTTATTGGTGTATTCGGACATTGGGAAGCTTTTTCCAGGGCCCTTCAAGTCTTACTATCTAAATCACAATCTTTCCCTCCACAGAGACAGTGCTTTGAAATAGACCCTCTTCCTGCTTTAGCTCTGTTTCTGCCATATAATGAAGGCTTTCCTCTTTCTGTAAGCTTTGTCTACATGACCTCATCCAGCTGGGAAATCCTCCTGCCAGGCCAGCAAAAGACCAATCACAGCATCTCTTCTGAGGACAGCACCCCAGGAAGGTAAGCGGCTGGGCAAAGGTTATCTGGCAAATGGTGGGTGGAGATGAAAATCCAGGGAGATGGCTTACCACCTGGCGAGGCCCTAAAACCATTAGAGCACTTTAGGCTAATACTGCTCTCAGATGCATTATATTTCATGCACATTTCCTGCCCTGCAGCCATTGTTTCCATTATAATTACAGACTCATATTCAGCTGCTTTGAGAATGCTGATGGTTGTAAAAGAGAACACTCACCACAGTGGGTGGGAAGAGCTGGTCAAATTGCAAATCTCCTATTGTGTAAAGCTGGAAATCTGTGATTTTGGCTGACTCTCCACCATCCAAAAAAAAAAAAAAAAAAGCAGATTTTATATTCACTTTGTGACCTGCAAACCTCCCTTTGGCTAATGTTGCCCTGAAAAGGTTAAGCAGACAGGAGATACTACAGTTCCAAGTGGAAGGCAAGCAGAAAAAACACATGTTTGGGGGTTAAAAATCACAGATTACCTTGGTCAAAACTGATACCTAAAACCAGAAAAATGTTGCCTTCTATGATTTGTTGTGAAGCACATTTTTAAGTAGGCTCAGTCCCAATACCACCACAACTCTGCCTGAAATCAGATCACTAGCAATTTATTCCTGTGGAACCAAAATTATTTGTAATTTAATAACTTAAAAAAAAAAAGGATTGGTTTAGGGTCAACCACTTTTTCTAATAGACAATACATTAATCCCCAACAAAGGAGAGGAAATAAGTGGTCCAAGTTATAAGACACGCCTCTTCCCACTGGACCAGGGCAGCCTCAACCATCAGTATCCCTCTCCCTGCCGAGCCTACACAAAGATCCAGATGCAGAATCTTTCTCAACATAGAAAAGCAGGCGGCAGGAGACACTGGCAAATTAGGAGCAATGCGATTAGACAAATCATTCTTGATTCTAAAAACATAATTCTCAAAAATTAAGGTTTCTGAAATTTGGTAGTAACTTCAAATTGATTTATATCTAATGTCTTCTGCTATACCACTCTGGCTATACTTGCTTAAATCTTCTATTAACTCCATAATTTAGTTTACAATTAGTATTGTTTTAGACAAAGTAAAGGAAATACAGTTTTTCTCTGTCCCCACATTAATGCTTTGGCAAAGAGAGAACATTTTTTTTGCTTGTTTTTATGATAAAATTCAGTTAACATAAAATAGTTCACCCATTTAGGGAAACAGTAGTCTTTGCTTTTTTTTTCTTTTTTGTTTAAACACGAGTTTACCTTACAACCTAGCAATTCCACTGCTAGGTATCTACCCAAATAAAAATACACCTTCAAATAAAAACTTTAATTGTAATGTGCATTGTAAAATTCATGATAGCCATAAAATGAAAACAACTCAAATATCTATTGACTGGAGAACAGTTAGAAAAAAGTGTGGTGTGTCCTCCAGCAATAAGATGCTATTCACTAAGGAAAAAGAATGGACTATTGATACCTACAGCCATAAACCTGAACCTAAAAACATTATGTAAGTGAAAGAAGCCAGGCACAAAAACCACATATTTTACAGTCCCATTCATTTATTTGAAATGATCAGAAAAGAGAAATCTTTAAAGATAGAAAATAGATTAGTGGCTGCTTGGGCTGGGGCCAGGGATTAACTGCAAATGGGTATGGAGAATTATACTGTAGTGATAAAAATGTTCTAAATTGCCATGGTAATAGCTACACAACTTGATAAATTTATTAAAGTTCACACAGGTGAATCTATACTATGAGAATTATACTTCAATAGAGTTATTAAAAAAACATTTCAACTGACAAGAAAGACAGGAAAGCAATGTAGCATTAAATGAGAAAGGAGAACTTAAAACATGGAAGGAGGTGGACAAGTGTGCTGAGCGCTGTCACTAACAACTGACCAAGTTTATCATCTTCCTGGGGGAGTGGGTCAGGTCAATAGTACTGGCCTTATTTTAGAAGGAGGAGCATACACGAGATAGTACTAACCAAGGACTCAGTAGGGTGGGGTATCCTGCAACAAGGCATCTTTCCTGTTGGTCTCCCAAAATGGCCAGTCACCACTCACACACACTCAAACTCTCCATCTCTCTCTCCCTCTCTCTGTGTCCTCCTCACTTCCCCCACAATCAGTCAATCCTCTGGCTGACCTTTAGGTCAGGTTAGTTTTTGTCATTGATTCTCAAACATAGAATCAAATTTGACAAGCTTGCTAGCTATGTCCACTGTGATCCACAACTACTTTCATAGCAGGAGCTGTTGAAGAGCCTGGACCCCATCAACTCAAAGATGGCTATTTGTTTGCTGCATCTCTTTGCCTACTTTCTTGGGGTCTGGTGTCCTGGGGCACCACCACAGAAGCGAGTGGGGCAGGATAATATCCTACCTCCACTGCCATCCACGTCAGGTCCCTACTGGTGAATAAGAAATTTCATGGTGGTAACACCCTCTTCTCAGATGGCCCAGTTTGCCACAGTGGAAACATGTCTGGTCAGACTTCACACCACTACCAGAGGACAGGCATCTCTCTGCCTTGTCTCCTATTGGGCCACAGGGATTGGCTGCAACAACAGGTCCTAACAATTTAACCTTTGGTGTTCTTCACTTGCCTTCCCCAGGTCGTGGTTGTTGAACACTGAGGTGGCCAACTTCAGTAGCTCGTTTGAGTCACTTTGGGGATCCCAATATCATGGAGTTTCTTGGGATATGATGTGGAATGTGGGTAATGCAAAGATCCTTTGGGGATCTTTATTCTAGGGCTTCTATGCCAAGAAAAATGTTGAGGTTTTTCTTCCCAGGTTTCACGGCATCAGAAGAGATGTTGGGGGTTAGAGTTCTCAATTCCCTGAACCTGGTTGACCTGAGTGAGAAAATTTAGCAGAGGCATGGTGTTAATTGAATTAAAAAATGAATGGAAACAGAAAATAAAACTGGAGCAGCACAGCCAGTGTGAATAGAGAGTGAAAGTAACCTGCACAAGTTTTAGTGTTTAGAGCACTTCCAAAGAGTGAGTTCCTCTCATGATAGAAGAAAGGCCAGAGAGAGAGAGACTGGGATTTGGGGTTTTAATCTAGAATCCATGGGTTTTGAGAGTCTTCAGTAGGAGACTAGCATAGGTGCTTCCTAGCTATGTGTTGAGTAGATAGGATAGGTTAGAAGCCATTGGATGACTTGCATGAGGAATTCTAGTCTCTTGTTCAATTTCAGTGGATGACAGAAAAGTGTAGACGTTAAAGTTGTATTTAGGATTTTAACATAAATATGGTATAAATTGATTGTATATGAGGGAAACTTCTACAACTGATTGGAATAGTTGTTCCATTAGCTGAGAAAGGAAAACATGCCTGTGGGGTAGGAGGAATGCATGATGAATGTGAAAATTATGTTAGAGAAAATGTTATGACCTTGAATTTTCACAGGTTGAGGTTGAGATAACCATCCATGTAGAGATTCCTGGGACTTAGTTTGGGGGAAAATGCCAGAGATCCAAGGAGCATTAATGGACTAGAAATTTAAATTTAAGAATTAACAATATATATTAAGACCCAAGAGGATATTTGGAGGCATAACCAGAGGATATATGAGAGAATAAGGAGAGAGTAAGTTGTGAAAAGAGATGTTATGAGTGAAATTTGTGCCAGTATCAGAAGAGAATTAAGAAGTGGCTAAAGAGGTAGCAGGAATATAAAAGGATATGGTGATACAAAGAGCAGAGTGTATGGCAGAAGAAGCCTTAATTGTTACATATTGCTGATAGTTAATATAACATAAAGGTTAAAAAAATGGGAATTGCATTTAATACCAATTGGATTATTGGAGAGATTAAAACTTTTTGCCAGCATTTTGGTGGAATACAGATTGTAGAGGTTGGAGAACTACATGATGAGTGTGCAAACTGAGCAGCAGGGATGAAAATTCTAGAAAGATTAAATGTGAATTCAGAAATGATGGTGTGGCTGGAGAAAAAGCGCGCCAGCACTATTTTATATGAGAATTACATGTATTATTTTTTTAAAAGTATTAGGACAGATCTAGGAGACAGGGAGAAAAATGAGGAAATGTAGGTATAAATAATAGTGTGAGGTAAGATGAGATAAACCGTACAATGTAGGTAGAAATACCTGTTTTAAATAGGGGAGTCAATGATGTAGATAGGAAATGGTTGCCTCCTTTTATACATATGTAAGTGAGAGTGGATAGGTTTGGAAATGTGGTTTTCAAAAAATTGTTAGAGTCTCTATCTGAATACTATTTTCTCTTTCTGTGAAGGAGAGAAGTAAGGGTTAACCTAGACACTGGGTAAGAAGGAGAAGAGAATTGGCAAAAGATCACAATGAGTTTGTGCAACCTTGTTGGGGCCCCTGTGATGTTAGTGACTGTGATTTCTTGGCAGCACAAATCTATCTCATCATGGAGTTGTGTTTGGCATCACCAAACAGCTTTAGTACATATTAGAATCTGAAGTTAGGGGTTTGCAATTAGATTCTAATGTGAGAGCATTTGGATTCAGAACTCTTTATGTTCTGGAAAGCAGTGATTATTCCTTAAGAGCCAGTCTCAGCCTCAGGTTGAGATTAACTTCTTTTTTTTTTTTTTGAGTCCTGAGAGTTTATGGGTGCCAATGCTGAAGATGTGTTCTGCAACTCCTGGTTCTCCCATTTCTGGGAGAGAGTTCCACTCATACTCTTCCAGGCTGAATCTTTTCTTATCCATGTGTCCTATCCACACTGACTTCTTCTGTGGTCCTATTTTCTGCAAAGGACAGGTTAGATATGTTAATCTATTCTAAACTAAGGCCTTGAAACCCAACAGTGACTCTATATGTCACCAGGGTTTGAATGGGAGTCCTCATCATCTTTATAGAAAGGAGTCTTCAGATACCAGTTTCGAAACTTCCCTGTGTGACAAAGGCCCTATCAGAGACTCTCGAATCACCACAACAGCACTGCCTATGGCACCTACCTGCCAAGCCACAGTGAGTTTCATTCTGTTGGTTCCCCATAAAATAATATGAAAAAATACTCTAAAACATTTAGAATGGTTAGCTATTGTTGCAATATTGCACATTCACTGTATGAAGATAAGAAATAGAACTTCAGATAGTCACAAATAGCTACACTGTGCTTTATTGCCCACTTCTTGTGTCAAAATCTCTTTAAACTGCTACTTTGCATACACTGGTGAAAAGCAAAAAAAGTGGCAGAACGATGTATCTAAAAATGGAAACTGATGTTACAATTCACTACCCCCAACTTTTCTCCTAGTGCAGGTATCAAGTATCCCTAACAGAAAATCTTACTGTTGCTACTGTAATACTTCACTTATTTGTTAAGACTGTTAAGGAGAAATTTAAGACTTTGAAATTAGCAAAAAAGATTATTGGACAATGTTTCAATGATTTTAAAGAGATGAGGGTCTTTGTTTATGTCAAGGCTATATTTTACAATTATGTAGAGAAAAAGGTAACCTACAGAAAACTGAGAGACAGGCAAATGAATTTGCATTCATGGGCAAATTCACTGCAGTATTCCTGATTTGTAAATGTATTGGATTCTCTTATGAATTTCCTACATTTTTTTCTACTTTTCTATTGTAATTAATGAGGTAAATAAAAAACTTTGATGTATGCTATTTTATATATGTTTGAGAGTCATGACTTTACCATTTTTTTGAAAATCATCTTTTAATAAGACTCAGATCATTCCATTTTGGAACATCACTACAAATATTAAAATTAGAGGAAATGGAAACTCTCCCTTCAAAATTCTTGAGAAGACTATTTTTTACAGAACATGTATTACTGATCTCCAAGTCATTCAGACTTTAGTATTTAAACTTTTTATTTTAAAATCTGTCATCCTTGCACCTATATTCAATTCTAAATACTATATTCAAATGTTTATGTCTCTAATTTATCTTCCTCTCCTGTCTAATTTTATTTCCAGCACTAATTTAGGACCTCTTTACCTTTCATTGGGACCATCTTCCTATCATGGAATATCTGCTATAATTTGGTGGAGCCCATGGCTACCTGAAGACTGTTTTTAAGTCTTGTTATAGCTAGACATGCTCATGTAATTATATTCTTACCAATGAGCTATGAATAGAACTATATAAATTCTGGACCCCTACATAAAAGAGTTAGCCACTTCGCCTTGATCTGGAGTGTGTAACTAACTCAAATTACACCATGTAGATACAGACAGCACCCCAATGAAGGTAGAATTAAAAAATAGAGGGAACTTGGATCCCTAAAATGTTTTTTGGAGCAGAGCTATCCTGAGCATCTGAACAATTCATCTACGGATTTCTTTTTTTTATGGCATAGAAATCAACTTCTTATTGAAACTATTATTTTGTTTTGTTTCAGTGTTGTTATTGTTACAGTTGCTCAAACTGTTTTCTAGTTTACACACCTATTCTCAGGTTTCCTTGTTGCTTTCAAACAAGAAACATTTTCCCAATGTAGAGAATCTAGGAATTTTCAAAATTTCCTATTTTTGAAGTATTGCTTCTTTACTCAAAATGTTTGATGATATGAAAGTAGAAGGTATCATATATACATATAATATAAAGTATATTATATATACATGTAAGATAATCTTCATGGACTATAATAGTCCATGGACTGAGTATTAGCAATTTAGGGATAAATTAAAAGAGAATAATAGAGAATTTACTAAGTCAAGATAAATGCTAGCCACAGGTGAATAGCCTCTATGAAATCCAGCCTTGAAAATAAGATAAGACTAGTTGAGAGCCTGGCCACAACCATTATGCTTCAGCACCACAACATCTTTTGTCACCCTATACAAGATTTAAAGGTCTTAGAAAGAGAATATATTTAAATGACTCGGATTAAGAAGCAGTACCTTGAATAGGGAAAGCAATGCCCTTGATTTTCATACAGCCTTGTTATGTTCAATGGGCAATTCTCTGAAGGAAATCAGTATGTGACTGATTAGGTTAAGAGATACTGGGCAACCAAAAAGAAAAGCCAAGGTCTGTCAAAATGATCATGATCTATACATCTAGTCTTCAACCTATTCCTTGTTATACTTCTAGTTACTCTAAACTGCATCCAAATTATTTCTGACTGATGATCACATTATCAAATGTATATTTTTGCTTGTAATATCATGCCCATTTTATCCATAATGCCTTTTCTCCAGTCATTTTTATATCTAAAACTATCCAGTTTTTTTAAACATTTACTCTAAGTTCCAACTCCTCAATGAAAACTTCATCATGTGAAATGCTTTCCTAAATAGCTTTGTTTACTTCATATTATAAATACTTGCCTACATGTACTATCTTCTTTGGGTGTAAACTCCTGTTGCATAGGAATTAAGTCTTATCCAATTCTGTCTCCCCCTACAGAGTCTGTTAACTGAATTTTATCATAAAAACAAGCAAAAACTGGAACTGATTGTGGAGTAGACATATAAAAAATGATTGACAAATATAGGAATATTTCAGTAAGCAAGTGCATGTTATTCTAGCAAGCAGGAAATTGACTACTGCTTTTGCCTTGTACCTGAAAGGTTCTTGCTTAATCCATTTCTGTCCTCCCTTTTAGTGTAAGACATTATGTCCAGCAATTAAGCAGTTAGACACAATGAATGAGATGTTTTTTTTTTCTGTGCCATTCAGAAGCAATTGCCAACAATGGGAATTAGCATTTTTGTTCAAGTGGAGCCCTCAGCAGCTGTGAGGAGTGACTCACTGAATGGCATGTGATACTGATCACATTATCAGCTGATAAAAGGGTCACAATTAGATAAAACCCTTTGCCAATGTGTGTTGCAACTCCAGCTCAGATGAGCAGTCTCTCCTTTCCCACTGAGCTAATGTGGATCTTGGAATAATGGAAGACAGAAACTTCTGCCACCTCTATCATTCCATCAAGGTTCTGCTCTATAATAGGTGGCAGCAATTCAGTTGTAATTAAACAAGACCTGATATATTATTTCCTAATGAATTCAAGTGAAGTCATCTCCCACTTCTTCCCAGTGCCTCTAATTAGGCAATAAGGACTATATCACAGGCAATAAAGATCACTTTTCTGGGCTACTGATGAGGGATGAGAGAGTATACAGGGAGGCTCTCATGGCCCAGAGTGAGAGGCAAGTAGGTGGCAGTTTTGAAGGGAACATCTTCCATTCCTCTCACCATCTGCTCCCAAATTACCTAGGTGGCAAGCACTGATGAGGAACAAATTAAATTGAAGCTAGAACAAGAAGCCATTAGTCACCAGCCCAGCAAATTTAAATCACAGCTTTGTGTGCATGGGTCCTTTGTATAATTATTCTTACACTTACTGTATTTCCAAAACGTTTATATTCACTTATTGGATCCTCAGGAAACTCAAGGGAATTAAAATAGGTGGATTTAGGGGGCGGCGCCTGTGGCTCAGTCGGTAGGGTGCCGACCCCATATATCGAGGGTGGCGGGTTCAAGCCCAGCCCCGGCCAAACTGCAACCAAAAAATAGCTGGGTGTTGTGGCGGGCGCCTGTAGTCTCAGCTGCTCAGGAGGCTGAGGCAAGAGAATCGCTTGAGCCCAGGAGTTGGAGGTTGCTGTGAGCTGTGTGAGGCCACCACACTCTACCGAGGGCCATAAAGTGAGACTCTGTCTCTACAAAAAAAAAAAAAAATAGGTGGATTTATCCTTCCTGCTTTATGCATGAGGAGATCCGAGTCCCAGGCTTTAAAGTAGCTTACACCTTGTAGGAAGGGTACAGACCTTACAGTTGTTCACAACTAAATCATACCAGAGTCCACTCTAAAGCTCTAAAGTTTTTATTTTACTTGTTTTCCTGTAATATCAACCAGCCTAAATGCGTCTCTTCCTCTGTGAGCGCTTCAGTGAGAAATAAAATGCTGTTACCTTTCTCTAATTTCCTTCAGTTCATTCAAGGCAGGGGTAGACAAAGCGGATCTCGAGCCCTCCATCTGTTTTGGTAACATAGGGTGTGTTCAGTGATAAACAACACTGTCCACTGTATAGTCTTCTGATTCTGGGCTCTAGGGGAGCTATTTTACGACTGTAGATTATAAGTAACTGAGAGAAAAGCAAGAAATAATTCTCATGTGTAGACATGCAAATAAATTCAGTCCTGTGGAGAAACAAATTTCCCTTTCCCCTGTGGAAAAGCTAGATTTCCTTTAATTTCAGATTCATTTCAATAATCTTGGCCCCTAAATATGACTATTCTTTGACCTGTCCTCTGAATTACCTGTCCTATCTGCCTGATTTCTTCATATGAATTAAATAAAATCTTGAACCCATGTTCATTTTTTATCTGTCATTACCCCTTAGAAAAATTACCATTTAAAGTAAAGAAAGTTTTATTAGATTATGTGTCACCCATGGCTGGGTTCACACTGCAGCAGCAGAGTTGAATAGCTTTAGCATGAAGAGTTGTGATAAAGTTCATAGGATCTGCAAAGCTAAAGCTGTTTACTATCTGACCCTTTTCAGAAAAGGTTTTCAGACCTTCATCTAAAACATACATCTAGCCAAGCCTTGTGTATCTGAAGAAGTCCCTTTTAGTTTTTTTCCTGCATGCCCAGGCATCCAGGCATGATGATGGTATAGATAAGGACAAGTATAATAAGCCCTCAATTTTCCTAAAATTGATAAAAAAGCTATTTTGGGGTGTAAGATGTGTTTTCGGACTGGATTCTGGGAGACTTGCTATGATTAACTTTGGGACATTTAGCAAATTTTTATATTTCTTAGCTTCAGATTTTTCATAGGTATATGGCATATATAATTTTTTATTCATTTTAATATTCATTTTATGTTTACCCATTAGAAAGTACCATGACTGATTTTTTTTCTAGTTAAACATATTTTTTGGAAGAAGATCAGAATAAATCAGATCAGATTAGTTTGTCCTGAAACAGATGGAACCTGTGTTTAGCAACTTTTATAAAAGGAACACATTGGCTTAGAAAATCATGTACAGGCATACCCTGGAGATAGTCCAGGCTTAGTTCAAGACTACTGAAATAAAGGGAATACTGGACATCACAATAAAGCAAAACACACACATTTTTGGATTCCCAGCATATATAAAGCTTATGTTTATGTTATATTTACAGTCCATTAAGTGTGCAATAAATTATGTCAAAAATAAAATTAACCCACTAAAAAATATGTTCTTGCTAAAAAAAATACTGAAGAGTATCTGAGACTTCACTGCATCATTTTTTTTTTTGTTGTTGTTAGCGAAGGGTTTGCCTTGATGTTGATAGCTGCTAACCAATGAGGGGCATAGTTGCTGAAGGGTGGAGTGGCTGTGACAATCCTTAAAATAAGTCTGAAGTGGAATTTGCTACATTTATTAGATCATCCTTTCTAATTTTTTTTTCTCTGTAGCACACCATGCTGTTTGATAGTATTTAACCCACAGTAGAACTTTCAAAATTAGAGGCATTTCTCTCAAGCATTGTTGATGCTTTATCAACTAAGTTTATGTAATACCCTAAATCCTTCCTCGTCATTTCAACAATATTCACAGCATCTTCACCAGGAGTATATTCCTTCATAAGAAGTAATTCCACATTCATTCATGAGATTGTCTCAGTTCAGTCACATCTTTAGGCTCAACTTCTTTTTTTTTTTTTTTTTTTGTAGAGACAGAGTCTCACTATACTGCCCTCGGGTAGGGTGCCGTGGCGTCACACGGCTCACAGCAACCTCTAACTCCTGGGCTTCCGCGATTCTCTTGCCTCAGCCTCCCTAGTAGCTGGGACTACAGGCGTCCGCCACAACGCCCGGCTATTTTTTTTTGTTGTTGTTGCAGTTTGACCGGGGCTGGGTTTGAACCCGCCACCCTCGGCATGTGGGGCCGGCGCCCTACTCGCTGAGCCACAGGCGCCGCCCGGCTCAACTTCTTATTGTATTTGCTTTGGTATTTCTCCAAAGTGTACAGTTACTTCCTCCACTGAGGTGTTGAACTCCCCAAAATTATTCATGAGAGCTGAAATCAATATCTCTTAAGCTCCAGTGAATGTTGATATTTTGAGCTCCTACTATGAATCAAGAATTATATTAATGGAATCTAAAATGGTGAATCTTTTCCAGAAGGCATTTAGTTTAGTTTACCTAGATCTTCCATAGAAATTACTATTTATGGTACCTAGAGCCCTGCAAAATATATTTCTTGAGAAGTAAGACTGGAAAGTTAAACTTATGCCTTTAACACCCACAGAATGGAAAAAAATATTCACGTGTTATACCTCTGGTTAAGGATTGATAAGCAGAATTTACAAAGAACTTGAGCAAATTAACAAAGAAAGATCAAACAACCCCATTAAAAAGTAAGCAAAAGACATAAATGGAAAATTTTCAGTAAAGACATACTAATAACAAACTTAGGAAAAAAAAATGCTTGATGTATCTAATCATTAGGGAAATGCAAATCAAAACCCCAATGAGATATTATCTAACTCCAATGAGAATGGCTCATATTAAAAAGTCCCAAATGACAGATGCTGGTGTGTATGGGAAGAGACAGCCA
The DNA here is from genome assembly GCF_027406575.1 of Nycticebus coucang. Taxonomy (NCBI): domain Eukaryota; kingdom Metazoa; phylum Chordata; class Mammalia; order Primates; family Lorisidae; genus Nycticebus; species Nycticebus coucang. The sequence goes on from NC_069798.1 coordinate 39,052,897, forward strand.
CTCTATGGAATGTTGTATGGAAATACCTCAAAGAACTAAAAGTAGACTTAACATTTGATCCAGCAATCCCACTGCTGGGCATATACACAAGGGATAAAAGGTCATTTTATAAAAATGGCAACTGTTCTTGTATGTTTATAGCAGAATAATTAACAATGTCAAAGACAGATATAGCCCAAGTGCCCACATCCGTGAATGGATTAATCAAATGTGGCATATGCATATCACAGAATACTACTCAGCCACAAAATGGTGATCTAGTATCTTTTATGACAGTATTGAAACACTGTAAGAATGGAGAAACAAAAATGTGTACTGAATACCAAATACCAAATTGGGAATAATCAATTAACACTTAAGTGCCCATATGAAAGTAACTCTCTTTTTTTTAAGTTTTTATTTATTTACTTATTTTTAAATCATAGCTGTGTACATTGATATGATCATGGGGCATCATACACTAGCTTCATAAACCATTTGACACATTTTCATCACACTGGTTGACATAGCCTTCCTGGTGTTTTTTTGTTATTGTGCTAAGACATTTACATTCTACATTTACTAAGTTTCACATATATCCTTGTAAGATGCACCGTGGGAAAGTAACTATCAATGAAAATTAACCTGGGGGAGAGGAGAGGGTGGGTAAATTCACACCTCCTAGGTACAGTGCACACCATCTGGGTGAATGGTATACTTATAACTTTGATTCAAACTATAGAAAAAACAAAGTATTTAAACAGAACATGTATACCCCCTAATATTATGAAATTAAAAATAAACACATAGTTACAATTATAAAATAAATACATATTCAGGGAAGAAAAAAATTACACCCTGACTGTGGAGATGCAGAATGGAGGTTGGGTTAACAAGCTTACATGCTTACCTTTGTACATCTCATCAGAGCTCTTGGGTGACCAGGTATAGTGTCAGGAACCAATATTTTCAAAAGAATCTTTTAAATCTTTTTTTCTTAGTGGTAAGTCTCAACAGTGACCTTAGAATATTTAATAAACCCTGTTGCAAACAAATGTGCTGTTGTATAAACTTTGCTTTTCAGTTTGTAGCACATAGGCAGAGTAGATTTAGCATAATTCTTAAGAGCCCCAGGATTTTCAAAACAGTAAACAACTGAAAAGTTGCCAGCTCCACTGGCCCTTAGCAAGAGAGTGGGCCTGTCCCTTGACATTTTGAAGGCAGGTATTAACTTCTCTCTAATTACAAAAGTCCTCAAAGGCAATTGAAGACTGATTAATATACACTGCAAATCAGTTCTGAAGGTGAAGCCACCTTCATCAATTATCTTAGCTAGATGTTCTGGATATGTGGCTTGTTACAGCTTCTGCATCAGCACTTGAGCTTTTATATTCCAGAGATGGCTTCTTCTTTCAAAAACTCATGTCCAGTCTCTGCTAGCTTCAACTTTTTCATCCTCCACTTCCCTGCCTCTCTTAGAATTCATAGTTAATAGAACTAAAGAAAGTTAGGGCCCTGATGTGGATGAGATTTTGACTTAAGGAAATTTTGTGGCTGGTTTGATCTTTTACCCAAACCACTGAAACTTTCTCCATATCAGAAACAAGGCTGTTTTGCTTTCTTATTATTCATGTGTTCACTGGAGTAGCACATTTAATTTCCTTCAAGAACTTCTCTATGCATTTACAACTACTTGGTTAACTAACTACTTGGTACAAGAAGCCTAGCTTTCAGCCCATCTCAGCTTTCAACTTGCCTTCCTCACTGAGCTTAATCATTTCAAACTTTTGATTTAAAGTTAGACGCATATGACTCTTCCTTTAATTGAATACTTAGAGACTGTTGTAGCATTCTTAATTGGCCTAATTTCAATATTGCTATGTCTCAGGGAATAGAGAGGCTTTAGGAGTGGGACAGAGATGAGGAAATGATCAGTTTTAGGATCAGTTAGAAAACACACAACATTTATCAATTTCACTAGCTGTTATATAGGGGTATGGATCATGGGTCCCCAAAACAATTACAATAGTAAAATTAAAAATCAAAGATCACAGATCACCATAGCAGATATAATAATAATGAAAACATTTGAAATACAGTATATAAATGTAAGTACCAACATATTAGAGGCAATGTAAATAAATGAGTGAACTAAATCATATATCAGATATGTGCTAAAGAGAACTAGAAATCAGGGAAAAGAGATGGGGAGTGTTAGCTTATGGGCAGGAAGTTACAATTTAAGATTATAAAGAAGATGAAATTTAAGAAGGAACATCATAGTGTTGTGGGAGAGAACAAAGTGCTTTTTGTGAGGAATGAGTTTACAGGCAGAGAAACAGCCAGATGGAAAGGCTGTGAAGCAAGAATGTCGCCAGAGTATTCTGGGAACAGGATAACACCAGTGTGTGAGGGAGAGAGGGAAGAGAGTGGAAAGGAGGAGGGAGAAAATGAAGGTAGACATGAAATGGAAGCCCAGATTGCCAGGGCTCCTGGAGGAATTTTGAGGACCTGGGTTTTTTAATACTGAGTAAGCCTTGAAGGAATTAGGGTAATCTGACTTTTGTTGATCTCTCTTGATGCTATGTTCATTAGCGACTGCAGGAGAGCAGTGTGACGGGATTGAAGAGACCCATAATTGATTCACAAAAGTGATTTACTCAAACATGTGCCTTCTATTCAGTAAAGGTAAAGGACAGAAATGGGTAAAAAGTGCTCCATAGATCATTTGGTATGATCTGTAAGCTAAGAATGGCTATGGTTCATTAAGGAAGAAAAAGAAAGGAGGAAAGGAGGAGGAGGGGGCAGCACCTGTGGCTCAAAGGAGTTGGGCGCCAGCCCCATATATAGGAGGTAGCAGGTTCAAACCTGGCTCTGGCCAAAATCTGCAAAAAAAAAAAAAAAAAAAAAAAATAGATATATATAGTTTTCTGATTTTTGATTCTTAAAATTTTGCATATATATGAAGCAAAGCATTAGCCCTATGAGGGAGAAAAATACTTCAATGAAATAAGCCATTGAAACAAGATTAAATCTAGATCAAAACATAAGTAAGACTTTCTAAATCTTCTGGACAGTAATGCATTTACCTTTACCCTGACAAAATATCTAGAATCACATTTAAATGACAATAATGTATAGTGAAGAGAGGAACCTGCTGACTTGCTTACAATGACCAAATTGCATTGCTACTGATTTAATACAATGTATTGTTCGACTATTAACTTGGAAATGAATGTATTTGCTTTCTAGACAAATTCCAGGAAGGCCAGAGAAACTGTCTTCTTTTTTATATGGAATAATCCATGGGTGAATTTCTTTCAGGATGGTCCACAATCTTAAAAGTAAAGATTTTCTTTACTTTTCAGGATGGTCCACAAATTAAAAGTAAAATCTGGACTGGCAGGCTCCATTCAAAGAAGAATGTGGGAAGATGCTGTGGTGACAGTTGATGCACCTCCTCGGCATCTTCTGAGGAGACTTAAGCCCATTAGGGACTACGGGCAACTTGAGTTGAAGTAAAGAGCTCCCCTAGGGATGCACGTGCTTGGTATAGCTCTGCCACAGTGCCAGGTACCCTAAGAGGTAATACAGTGACAAAGAGGCAGGAGCTCTGGAATCATACAACCTGGGTTCAAAGCCTGGCTGGGCCACTCCCATTTGTATGACCTGAGGGACTCACTAAGGTTTAACTGTCATTTTAGAGGATTTGAAAAAAAAGTGCAGAGAATCTGCCTGCCAAGTCACGGCCATGATGGCCCAGAGACACTGGAGAGGTCCCAGAGGAGCCTGGCAGGATTGGGTTGCCTCTTCCTTGGGCCTGAAGCAGGCTCTGCTCAGTATCTAGAGAAGGTGGACCCAAGTACAGTTTTTTTCCTGCTTCTTTTTGGAAATGTACTGCACACAACTTGCTCTCAATGAAGAATCTTCATAGCAAGCCTGGTCTTTCAGGCCTACACTGGCTTGACAAAGCCATCATCTCTGCCTTCCCTCTAGCCAGTGATTCTGCCTGGCCAAGCCTCGACCAACCAGTGGCTTCCATGCCTTCCCACCATATATCTCTATGCTGTGCAACCCTAAGCAGGATCACCTGTCTTTAAGGGGAAGGGACCTTTCACATCACCCCTAGAAGGAAGGTTCCTCTTCCACAGGCTGTGTGCTTCATTCTGAGAATTCTTCCCAGCGGGCCACGGGGTGAGGCTCCCAAAAAGAAGCTTGTGCTTTCTCCTGCAACCTCCATTATGATTAGACACTCCAGGGTCATCAGAATCCCTCTTTTCTGACATCACAAGGTCACTCTCCTGCCTTCCTACCTAAGCAGGAGGTCCTCCCTGGTCTTGAATATTGCACATGGGAGCTGGGAAAGTAGAATTGTTGATACTGCAGCTGAGGGCCAAGGAGCCCTAGCTTTAGGGAGTAAACAGATGATAGTTTGAGCCTCTTCTGAACTAAAGGAGAAAAAGTTATTTATGATACATAACAAAAGTAAAAGTGTAAAGAATTGGCTAAAGAAAAGATAAAATCATAGAAATAGAAAACCTCCAATAAAGCAGGGTCCTTAAGTCAAAATTTTTCTTAGCAAGATCATGGAAGTCTCTTTGTTTGCAGTTCACTCTGCAGCCAGCTCCAGGTCATGCATGTGGCAGTCTTACTGGAGCATTCACATATCTGGCCATCTTCCAACTGCACTGGGCAGAAATATGTACTGGGTGAAGGGCTGGTTAAATACTTCTGCTGGAGCCACAAAAGAATGGTTCTACTACAAAGGATGAAGGCTGTCCTGGAGTGCCAACATTCCCATGTGAGGGCCATTTGCGAAAGTACATACTTTTACTTTCTGAAAGGGCATATCCTTTGCATGTACACTGATCTTGTTAGAACTACATATGTGTGCTCATAAATGTCAGGCTGTCATTTATTCTGAAAGAATTTTTTTATTTTCAAATTCGCTCCATTTTATTTTATTATTAAGTCTTTTGTACCTAGATCATAGACATATTTATGCCATTTCAATGTGTTGATTATTTGTACAAATTGGAGTGCTTACATCATACTAATCAACATAGCTTTCACTTCATTTACCCAATTATAGCATTAGGACATTTGTGTTCTACACATGATAGATCCAACTTGTACTTGCAAGGTACTCCATACTCTGGTTTCTCTTCAGATCACATAAATCTTTTGCCTTTTACTGAAAAATTTTTGCTTAGCATTTCTTTAAAAGGATGCTTCTCTATATGAGTGCAGGAGTGAGTTGATCCTCTCCTAGATATCTAACTTACCAGAATTTCCGCAGAAGATATTTTTGGAAAAAGCACATTCAATTTTTTGTAATTTTATACTGGGAAAATATTGCAAAGCTTATGTCATCATACAAATAGTGGAACATATAAATTAACATAACCTTTTGACAAGACAATTTTGGAAGGTTGGGCAAAGTTTCACTTTTTTTGTGATGTCATTTGCTTGGCTGGTAGTATTCTCCATCCCACCACCCTTATAAGATTGTGGGTCCCTTACAGACAAGAGTAACAGCAAAAGTACTTTCTACACTTGTATAGGCTTTACAAAGGGTTAAAAAGCTTTGAATGCTAAATACAGTACAGTGGAATGGGAAGCTGCCTGAGGACTAGAGGCCGATTGCCTGAGTTCTGGTTCTACCTCTATCAGGACAAAAGTACATGACTTTGGGTGAGTATTCTCACCTATAGCATGATGACAGTAGTATTTAATCTGCATAGGGCTACTGTGAAAATTAAATGATATTTGTTAAAAAAACATTTAGAAGAGTTTTAAGCTCATAGTGGGATGGAAATTTTGGCAGCTGTCATATAACATGTGACATAGGACTACAGCATGTACTCATATGATCCTTGTGAAAATCCTTCAACACAGTCATGGTAGTGGGCTCCATTCTGCATAGATAAGAATCTGGGTCTCAGGAAGTCTTGCCTGAAGCCTAGTAGCTACCAAGAGGTGGAGCCAACACTAGGTCCCAATTTTTTGCAGGACCGAGAAAGCAATTTGTTTTAATTCAGATCAAAAAATTGATTATAAAATCTTGTCACTAAATTTAGTCCTTTTCCTGCCACATCAATATAGGGGTAAATCAGAATCACAACAACATTAATAAAACAGCATTTCTCTGACCCACTATCCCCAGCCATTTGGAAAATTCAAGCACCCCTAAAATTTATTTGAGCAGGTCTGGGAGTCTCAGAAATGTATGATGTATTCTCACACACAGTTTTTAGCTATCGCTTAGCAAGTGACTTTTTGTAACTGACTTCATCCACTGTGGGAATGGCTGTCTGGAGGATACCCATGTCCCTGCCAAGGCAGCCACCACAGCATATTTCTCAACTGGTCTGCCTTTGCGCAACCAGAGTGCAGGCTGAGTGGGCTGGCTTTTCACACTGCTGGTCTGTCTTGTCTCACTAGGCCTCTGCCCAGGGCAAGAGATGACCCAAACCTAGGTTTATACTGTGACCCACTACTAATGCAGCACATCAGAAATTTTATCATGTCTTGATCAATATATTAACTATATTAGTAATAAAATGTTAAAGTATAATTTTCAAAAATGTAAAATCATAAGTCTCAGGCAAATACCAAATGAGCACACATTGAAGATTTTTATTTAACATGCTGATTAAAGAGGCAGGCAGTAAGATATCTGCTGGCCAACAGGCCATGCCCCTTGTCCTGCATGCTGCAGCATGGACGGCATCCCCCCCACAGATCAGAATGCTGTCAGACCCTGCCCCTTGGCTTTGTGCACTAGGCAGTAGGCACAAAGGCCCTGATGGCTGAAGAGCAGAACAAGCTCCATGGCCCCACATGACAGCCAGTGCACCACCCTCTGCAGCACTGTGCATCACCATGCCTGAGGTCTAGCTCTCCACTATCGGCCCACTAGCACATGCCACACTCCACCATACCTCCAACCACCATAGTACTGAGGCCAGTATGGAGTGAAAGTCTGCAGCCTTGACACTTGAAGTATTACCTAGATAGATTTGCCAAATAGCAAGTGCCATCACTGTAGAGTGATCTGAGCAGAACCTGGTCCTGCAATGCCTACCTAAGTGGAAAGGGACTTATTCAGCCCCCTGCTCTAGCCATTAATAGTGAACTAGGAACCAATCCAGCACTCCACATGAAAGTCCCCTAGCAATGACCAAGTTGTACCCAGGCAGTAAGGTCCTGCACTCAGGCACTTGACAAGGTTTAATGACTCCTTCCTCTTTCCCCCACTGACTACAGTCTTGTGATATATCCAGGCACCCACCAAGGTATAGTGATTCTTCCAGGTGCCAGCCAAGGTCATGCCATCTGCCTTCATGGAGAAGGACATTCCCAGATCCCTGCATGAGTTCCAACAGTGGAATGAGGACCAACCCACAAATCCAAACAAATATCCCCAAGCAACGGCTCAGACTGTGACAACCTCAGGGGATTGATATAGCACAGGAGAACAGCCATGTTACAGGCTTTCAGTGCATGCACTCCATTCCCACCAAATCAACCATCCAAAGTAGGACACTGAAGTACTATGTAGGGAATGTTCCACCGTCTCACTAAGTAGGAGAGTTCCCTGCAAAGGAGAACATTTATACTGCAAACTTATTAGCCCTGAACTGAGAGAAGAGGTTTCAGATGAGAAGAAAAGAGCAAAAAAATTCTAGTAACATGAAAAAACAAACTAGTTTAACACCCACAAAAGATCACAATAGATCCAAAGCAATGAACCCAACCAAAAAGAAATTGTCAAAACATCAGAAGGAACTCAGAATATGGATGGCAAATAAGATAAGTGGCATTAAAGAGACATTGAAAACCAATAAAAGAAACCAAAAAAAAAATATTTCAGGGGATGAGTGAAAAATATGAAATACTCACTAAAGAGATAAGACAACATAAGAAAGGTATCTATCAAACTAAAATAGATGAAAAAAACATTTAGGAATTAAAACATACAGCAGAAATTTTGAAGAACAGACTAGAGCTAGTAGAAGAATCTTGGAGTTTAAAGATAAGGCTTTTGAATTAATGCATTCGTCACAAATTCAGAAATAAGAATAAAGAAGAATGAACAATCACTAGGAGAAATATGGGACTATGTGAAATAAGCCAATATATGGATTATAGGTATCTCCGAGGGATAAGCAGAAATAGCAAAAAATTATGGAAAACCTATTTGAGGGGGTTATTGAGGATAACATTCCAGGCATCTCCAGAGACTCAGATATCCAGATATAAGATGATTATTGAATCTTAGGAAGAATCAAAATAGGATGTCACCAAGAGACATAGTCATCAACCTGGCCAAAGTCAAAATGAAAATTCTACAAGCTGCAAGGTGAAAAGCAACAACTAACTTACAAAGGAAAATCAAATCCATCAGGCTAATAGAAGACTTCTCAGAAGAGACCTTATAAGCCAAAAGGAATTGCAGCCCCATTTTTGGCTTTCTATAACAGAATAACAACCAGCTAAGAATTTTGTATCTTATAAAAGTAAGTTTCTTAAATGATAGAGAAATAAAGACTTTACCAAACAAGCAAACATTAAGGGAATTTGTCACTACTGGACCTGCTCTATAGGAAATACATGGAACAGAACAAAAATAGCTCAAAATTTGAGGCTTATAGCTCTCATAAAACAACAGCACAAGAGGGAAAACAAAACAGTAAGTTATCATCCAACATGATGAACAGAACAGCATCCCACATATTAATGCTATACCTCATTGGGTACTGTCTGAATGTCTCACTTAAAAGACATGGACTGGCTGAATGGATATAGAAACACAATCCAAGCATCTCTGTCTCAAGAAACACTTCTAAATCATAAGGACTTATACAAAATCAAGGTAAAGAGGTGGAAAAAATATATCATATAAATGCAAATAAGCTGTGGTATATCTATACCATGGAATACTATTCAGCCATTAAAAAAGATGAAGACTTTACATCTTTTGTATTAATCTGGATGGAAGTGGAACACATTATTCTGAGTAAAACATCACAAGAATGAAGAAGGAAGAATCCTATGTACTCAATTATCATATAAAGACAATTGATGACCTGGTGGAGGGGTGAGGGAAGGAGAGAGCAGTGAGAGAGAAGGAGGGGGGAAGGGGAGAGGAGTGAGAGGGAAGGAGGGAGGGGATAAGGGAAGGGAAGAGCAGAGAGAAGGAAGGAGGGAGGGGGCTGGGGGTCACAGTGTGTGACACACTTTTTGGGAGTGGGACACAATTATAAGAGAGACTTTACCTAACAAATGCAGTCAGTATAACCTGCATTGTACCCTCAATGAATTCCCAAAATAAAAAATAAAAAAAAAGCAAACAGATATAGCCATTCTTGTATCAGATAAAATAGAGTTTATATCTTTGGCACCTCTGGCTCAAAGGAGTAGGACACAAGCCCCATATGCCGGAGGTGGCAGGTTCAAATCCAGCCCCGGCCAAAAACTGCCAAAAAAAAAAAAAAAAATAGACTTTATATCAACAAAGGCAAGAAAAAAACCAAAGTGGTCATTATACCATGCCACAGGGAGCAATTCAACAAGAAGATATAACAATTCTAAATATATATGCTTTTAACACAGGAGCTCACAGATTCATAAAGCAAATTCTACCAGATCTAAGCAAAATAAAACAGTAGCATCTTAAATGCTGGGGACTTTAGCATCACACTGACAGAATTAGATAGCTCATTGAAGCAGAAAATGAATAAAGAAACATTAGACTTAATCAGGCTCTAAAAAAAGTAGATTCAACATACATTTACATAACATTCTACCCCAAAACTAATGGATATAAATTTTTCTTAACAGAACATGGGACATTCTCCAACTTGTTCATACTTCAGGCAACAAAACAAATCTCGACACATTCAAAAATATTGACATCATACCATGTATCTTTTTAGACCACAGTGGAACAAACTAGGAATCAGTTCCAAGAGATACACTCAAATCTATACACAACAATAGAAATTAAACAACCTGCTCCTGGATGATCCTTGGATCAATAATGAAATAAAGATGGAAATCAAAAGATTCCTCAAAGTGAATAACAAAGGGGACACAAAGTTTCAAAATCTAAGGGATATATCAAAAGCAGTCCTCAGGGTAAGGTTTATAGCCTTAAGTTTCTAAATTGAAAAGACAGAAGGATCACAAATTAACAAGCTAATGTCATGTACCAATGTTCATCACAGCATAATTCACAATTGCAGAGAGGTGGAATCAACCGAATTGGATGGAATTAGAAATTATCTCCAGTGAAGAGACTCAGGAATAGGAAAACAAACACCACATATTCTCCCTAAGAATGATGGGTGCATATGGGCACAAAGCAACATAAAGGATGTGAGAAACCAAGAAAGGGTGAAGGGAGAAACTTAACTATTTGGTTAAATGAGCACTGTTCTGGTGATGGGTCCTGAATTAAGCATTATAAAAGTATCCATTCCATAAAAACTTATACTCCTTTAATATTCTGAAATTTTAAAAATTTCAGAAAATAAAAACATATATTGAAGAAAACAGATCAATGCAGAAGACGTGTTTCCTGTACAGAGAGATCTGGAAGGTGGAGAGTGCTTGCTATCTTTCTGATTGTCTCATTGTGAAACATGAGCAAGCACTAAGGCCTTGGGGCGTGGACCACTTAGGAAAATCAATGATCCTGGCATTACGTCTGGACTGGTGTTTACCTTTAATCTGCCCCGAATCTCTCCCATTTAACAAGAAGACTGGATACTTATTAGCTGTGAACTTTATTCAAGTTAACTAACCTCTCTGAACTTGAGTTTTCTCATTTCTAGAAAGCATCAATAATATCTATTCCTAAAAGCTGTTGGGGGCCTCAGAAACATGATGCATACAAACATTTTAGTTTCTCTCTCATTGCCCATTTCTAAAATTGTTCCCTCACTGACTGACTCCCTCCTTTTTTTCCTCTCACACTACCTCTCTCTTCTTTCTATCTTTTCTTCATTTCCACTTTTGATTTTTTTTCTAAGAATTTTTACACCGACTAATAAGAAGGAAACAGACTGGTATTCTCAAAGAGTGTTGTTTTTCTTTTTATCTGCCTATCTATTCATCTGTCTATGGAGAGACTGAAAAACAAAACACAGTATGTAAATTCGCATGTTGGTTCTTTAATCAAAAGGACTTATTTAAAATTAATCATGAGGGTCTCCCAGGCAGATTGAAATATCTACTACACTGTGTTCCTTTTTTCTTTTTGCTTAAAACAACACACAAACACTCAAAATACCATCATTCCTTTATTATTTTGATCTTATCTCTTCTTTCTTTCAAGTTATATTTTGGGTTTTAAGGAATTATTATATTTTCAAAAGACACTCTCTGTTCAGCAGGATTTTTTTTTTCTCCCTATTGAGTTTTTCTTTTTGAATGATGAGATCCCACTTATGAACTTTTAAGAACAGAATGATTGGTTTATAAGCATATTGATGCTAAGTGGATTATGCTGTTCTGTTAAGGATTTTTGTCATTTTCCCATTATTTACATGAGCTATGACATTTCACCTCTTCCTTACTGACATCAGCATTACCTGAGAGAGTTGCTGGGAAACCTTGTATCTTCCTGGAGTTTTACCCTTTTACCATGCATTATAAATAATTGAATTAATTATTCAAGACTGGATTTATTATTTCACCAAAGTAAACACACTGACCCCCTTCACTAAAAGTAAGGACATCTTTAAGAAATCTTTAGCTCCTACTAAGCCAAATAATGATCCCTGAGGTTTGGGTTTATTTCAGAGAGAAGTCAAGATCTGCAGGGTCAATTATGAACAAAGCTGAGCTAACCTTAAGCCCTAATTGTGCTGCCCTGTACTTTGATACATGCAGGAATTCTCTAACAAAAGCTTAAGCACTTGGTAAAAAAAGGAAAGAAAACACAACCCACAAACCTACAACAACAAAAATACCAGAGGCCCTCTCTACTGAAAAATGTTAGCTACTTTAATTCTTTACGCTTGTTTGCAATTTCTAAACTTGCAGTCTAAACTCTGAATCACAAATGATCATAATTCTGAAATAAGGGACATCTTCTGCCACCAATGTTAACAAAGGTTCAAGTCAGGTGCTTAGCCAATTAAGATGAGAGGCTGTTGGATTGGAAAGGTAAGTTATTTGGGGTTTTTAAATCACCCACTAATTTAGTGATGTTATCTGATTCATCTGTGACAGAAACCCAACACTCAGTCATTATAATAGTTCAGGCTCCCCATTAGGCTGCAGTGGCTATGTCTAAGGCTATACGCATCTGTAATACAGCCTTTTTCATAAGAGCAACTTCATTGTTTAAAAGTGAGGTATCATTTAGGGCATTTTTTGCATAATTGTTTAAGGCCTTTACATACCAGTGATATTCCCAATACTCAGCTATGAAAGAAAGATGAAATATTAATGGTTATACCAATGAAATACAGAATGAATTCAATATGATTACAAATGAAGAAGATTTGCAGGCCTTAAAGGGCACAAACTATTCTTTCATATACCCATACATAACCTTCAAAGCATGGTCATACCATCTTTGGGATAATCATGGCCACAGGTTGGTGCCACATTTTGCCAAGAGGTTTCTCTGGGAGCTATACAAGAAATATACAGTCACTGTGCCCACTCAGTGGCATGGCAGTCAATACTTTATAATATAATAGGGTTCCTTGGGTATTTATCCCATATCTCTAGTGCTATTGGGCCACATATCTTTGGTGTGATTCTTAAAGGGGTGAGCTGAGTAAGCTGACAAAAAGGGGTAAGGCAGATGAAACTGTCACAGATTTGTGTTGTACATGGAACACACAAATGAAGTTATCTCATCTTGCATTCAGCTCAGCACTACTAAAGCTTAAAAACATATCCTTTTTAAACACATTTTTTTTTATTGAAAATCTTTTCCTATGAGTTTTTCTTTGTAAAGTATTATCAATAGGTCAGCTATGTACATCATCCCTAGTCATACTAGTGTTGGGCATTGATGACAGGGAAATATTGGTAATATTCTATCCAATCTTGTCCTTGAAAAGGAGATAAGACATCATGGTAGGCCAAAACGACTTGAAAGAGACAAGAAGCTACATGCTGAATGTGTGCTTTCTTCGGTAATTTCACAAGGTGCTGAGCCCTTTGCAAGAAAAGGGCAACAGATTGTGATAATAGCAACAAAATATGAGAACTAGAAATGAAAAAATGTAGGGAGAACTTACAAAGAAAAACCTTCATCTATTAATCATTAGTAATTGTAAGCTACATACAGGGCTAGTGTAATATTTTGGTTAAGCTGACTACCTTGGATGTCATCCTTTTTTGTCCTTGATGGTTCTGGAGAATCCCTATCTTATCTTATCTTGTCTTAGCTTTTCTTGCCTTAGCTTATCTTATCTTGAGAGAGAGTCTCACTATGTTGCCCATGTTAGAGTGCCGCCGTAATATCACAGCTCATAGCAACCTCAAACTTGTGGGCTTAAGTGATTCTCTTGCCTTAGCCTCCCAACGAGCTGGGACTACAGGCACCCACCATAACACCTGGCTAAGAATTTCAATTTTAAATCACTGCTTTGAGATGAAGTCCAAATTGGTCAAGTTGTTTTCTTTAAATGAGTGATGTGTATCCAATGTACTCAGTACTACTGTGAAACCAAGTTCTAGAGAAACTTCCAGGTTGGAATAAGTTTTCTAAGAGAACAGCAAAGGCTATTATTTTCCTGTGTAGAAATGCCTCTATAACACTAAGAAAACATGCAAGCCATCACAACAATATACTTGTATCCTTGTGTTGTTGGTAACTGAATGAAACCTAGCTGTCATACCTTCAAAGGGCCTCAGGTAAAGGAAAATGGTCTTGAAAACTATGTAAAGATCTCCCTGATTATATTTTGGGCAAATATGGCAGCAATTATATACTTTATGAGTGAGAGTTGGAAAAAGTTTCCCATGGTATTGTTTTCCCCAAGCAATAATCTTATTGAGGATCCACTGATTTAAGTCACGCACGGAAGTTCAGAAAGAGGACATAAATTTGATTAAAAGTAAGGGTAGACCATTTGGTTCATACCATAGCCTAGTTTCTGAGGAGAACTATCTCCCATTCACCCTATCCCCAATTTCTTTCTGTTTGGGGAGTTTTAGATTGAGCTAATTTTACATCAAAAATAGTGTTTATTTGAAGGCTAAAATGGATTGATTTCCTTTTTCAGATAGATGTAAGGAAGCTTTATTTGCTAAACTATGTGCTATTTGATTTTCTTTGCTTTCTGGAGTGGTGGCCTCTAAATAGCCTGGAATTTTAATAATGACCAATGACTTTGGCATTAATATAGCTTCAAATAATTTTTTTTTTTTTATTGTTGGGGATTCATTGAGGATATAATAAGCCAGGTTACACTGATTGCAATTGTTAGGTAAAGTCCCTCTTGCAATCATGTCTTGCCCCCATAAAGTGTGACACACACCAAGGCCCCACCCCCCTCCCTCCATCCCTCTTTCTGCTTTTCCTCCCCCCTCATAACCTTAATTGTCATTAATTGTCCTCATATCAAAATTGAGTACATAGGATTCATGCTTCTCCATTCTTGTGATGCTTTACTAAAAATAATGTCTTCCACTTCCATCCAGGTTAATACGAAGGATGTGAAGTCTCCATTTTTTTTAATAGTTGAATAATATTCCATGGTGTACATATACCACAGCTTGTTAATCCATTCCTGGGTTGGTGGGCATTTAGGCTGTTTCCACATTTTGGCGATTGTAAATTGAGCTGCAATCAACAGTCTAGTAGAAGTGTCCTTATGATAAAAGGAGTTTTTTCCTTCTGGGTAGATGCCCAGTAATGGGATTGCAGGATCAAATGGGAGGTCAAGCTTGAGTGCTTTGAGGTTTCTCCATACTTCCTTCCAGAAAGGTTGTACTAGTTTGCAGTCCCAGCAGTAGTGTAAAAGTGTTCCCTTCTTTCCACATCCACGCCAGCATCTGCAGTTTTGAGATTTTGTGATGTGGGCCATTCTCACTGGGGTAAGATGATATCTCAGGGTTGTTTTGATTTGCATTTCTCTAATATATAGAGATGATGAACATTTTTTCATGTGTTTGTCAGCCATTCGTCTGTCGTCTTTAGAGAAAGTTCTATTCATGACTCTTGCCCATTGATATATGGCATTGTTGGCTTTTTTCATGTGGATTAATTTGAGTTCTCTATAGATCCTAGTTATCAAGCTTTTGTCTGATTGAAAATATGCAAAATCCTGTCCCATTGTGTAGGTTGTCTCTTTGCTTTGGTTATTGTCTCCTTAGCTGTACAGAAGCTTTTCAGTTTAATGAAGTCCCATTTGTTTATTTTTGTTGCTGTTGCAATTGCCATGGCAGTCTTCTTCATGAAGTCTTTCCCCAGGCCAATATCTTCCAGTGTTTTTCCTATGCTTTCTTGGAGGATTTTTATTGTTTCATGCCTTAAATTTAAGTCCTTTATCCATCTTGAATCAATTTTTGTGAGTGGGGAAAGGCGTGGGTCCAGTTTCAGTCTTTTACATGTAGACATCCAGTTCTCCCAACACCATTTTTTGAATAGGGAGTCTTTCCCCCAAGGTATGTTCTTGTTTGGTTTATCGAAGATTAGGTGGTTGTAAGATGTTAGTTTCATTTCTTGGTTTTCAATTTGATTCCAAGTGTCTATGTCTCTGTTTTTGTGCCAGTACCATGCTGTCTTGACCACTATGGCTTTGTAGTACAGACTAAGATCTGGTATGCTGATGCCCCCAGCTTTATTTTTATTACTAAGAACTGCCTTAGCTATACGGGGTTTTTTCCAGTTCTATACAAAATGCAGAATCATTTTCTCCAAATCTTGAAAGTACGATGTTGGTATTTTGATAGGCATGGCATTGAATAGGTAGATTGCTTTGGGAAGTATATATTTTAACATTGTTGACTCTTCCCAGCCATGAGCATGGTAGATTCTTCCATTTGTTAATATCCTCTGCTATTTCCTTTCTGAGAATTTCATAATTTTCTTTATAAAGGTCCTTCACCTCCTTCATTAGGTATATTCCTAGGTATTTCATTTTCTTTGAAATTATGGTTAAGGGAGTTGTGTCCTTAATTAGCTTCTCATCTTAACTGTTATTGGTGTATACAAAGGCTACTGACTTGTGGACATTGATTTTATATCCTGAAACATTACTGTATTTTTTGATGACTTCTAGGAGTCTTGTGGTTGAGTCTTTGGGGTTCTCTAAGTATAAAGTATATATAAGATCATGTCGTCAGCAAAGAGGGAGAGTTTGACCTCCTCTGCTCCCATTCGGATTCCCTTTATTTCCTTGTCTTGCCTAATTGTATTGGCTAGTACTTCCAGCACTATGTTGAATAGTAAAGGTGACAGACGACAACCTTATCTGGTTCCAGTTCTAAGAGGAAAAGCTTTCAGTTTTATTCCATTCAGTAAAATATTAGCTGTGGGTTTGTCATAGATAGCTTCAATGAGTTTTAGAAATGTGCCACCTATGCCTATACTCTTCAGTGTTCTAATTAGAAAAGGATGCTGGATTTTATCAAATGCTTTTTCTGCATCTATTGAGAGGATCATGTGATCTTTATTTTTGCCTCTGTTGATATGGTGGATAACGTTTATGGACTTGCGTATGTTAAACCAGCCTTGCATCCCTGGGATGAAGTCTACTTGATCATGATGAATGACTTTTTTGATGATAAGCTGTAATCTATTGGCTAGGATTTTGTTGAGAATTTTTGCATCTATATTCATGAGTGATATTGGTCTGAAATTCTCCTTTTTGTTTGGGTCTTTTCCTGGTTTTGGTATCAGGGTGATGTTTGCTTCATAGAATGTGTTGGGGAGGATTCCTTCTTCCTCAATTTTTTGGAATAATTTCTGCAGTACAGGAATAAGCTCTTCCTTGAAGGTTTGATTGAATTCTGGTGTGAAGCCATCTGGACCAGGGCATTTTTTGGTTAGAAGATTTTTTATTGTTTCTTTGATCTCAGTGCTTGAAATTGGTCTGTTCAGGAGCTCAAATCTTCCTGGGTAAGTCAAGGGAGAGGGTGTGATTCCAAATATTGATCCATTTCCTTCACATTGTCAAATTTCTGGACATAGAGTTTCTGGTAGTATTCAGAGATGATCTCTTGTATCTCTGTTATTTCCCCTTTCTCATTTCTGATAGAGGTTACTAGAGATTTTACTTTTCTATTTCTCGTTAGTCTGGCCAATGGTTTATCTATTTTATTTATTTTTTCAAAAAACCAACTCCTTGTTTCATTAATTTTCTGAATGATTCTTTTGTTTTCAATTTCATTGATCTCTGATTTGATTTGGATATTTCTTTTCTTCTACTGAGTTTAGGCTTAGATTGTTCTCCTTTTTCAATTCCATAAGATGGCTTGTGAGATTGTTGATGCTCTCTCTTTCTGTTTTTCGAATGTAGGCATCTAAAGTAATGAATTTTCCTCTCAAAACTGCTTTTGCAGTATCCCACAGGTTTTGGTAGCTTATGTCTTCATTGTTGTTATGCTCAAGGAAGTTAATGATTTCCTGTTTTATTTCTTCCTGCACCCATCTGTTATTCAACAGAAGATTGTTTAATTTCCATGCCTTTGTGTGGGATCGAGCGTTTTTGTTAGAGTTGAGTTCCACCTTTAGTGCCTTATGGTCTGAGAAGATACAAGGTAAAATTTCAATTCTTTTGATTCTGTTGATATTTGTTTTGTGTCCCAGGATATGATCAATTTTGGAGAATGTTCCATGGGGTGATGAGAAGAATGTATATTCTTTATCTTTGGGATGGAGTGTTCTATATGCGTCTATTAAGCACAGTTGTTTAGGTTCTCATTTAAATCTCTTACATCTTTGTTTAAGTTCTTTTTAGAGGATCTTTCCAGCTCTGTACGAGGAGTGTTAAAGTCCCCTGTTATTATGGTATTATCAGATATCATATTGCTCGCACTGAGTAAGGTCTGCTTCAAGAATCTGGGAGCATTTAAATTGGGTGCATAAATATTTAGAATTAAAACATCTTGTTGTATTTTTCCCTTGACCAATATAAAGTACTATCTTTGTCTTTTTTGACTTTAGTTGCTTTAAATCCACATGAATCTGAAAATAAGATTGCAACTCCTCTTTACTTCTGAATGCCATTTTCCGTAAAAATTGTCTTCCAACCCTTGACTCAGACCTTTAATTTGTCTTTTGAAGCCAGGTGTGTTTCTTGCAGACAGCAAATGGATGGCTTGTGTTTTTTAATCCAGTCAACCAATCTATGTCTCTTCAGTGGGGAATTCAAGCCATTAACATTTATTGAGATAATTGATAAGAGTGGTAGTATTCTATTTCTCTTATTTTGTGAGAGTTGCTTAGTTTCATCTTCTGCATCAGTGTGGAGGTTTGGTTCTGTCCTTTAATTTCTGAGTTCTTACTTTGATGCTGATCCATTGTAGTGGTCAGTGTGCAGAACAGGTTGAAGTATTTCCTGTAGGGCTGGTCTTGTTGTGGCGAATTTCCTCAATGTTTGTATATCCACAAATGATTTGATTTCTCCGTCAATTTTGAAGCTTAGTTTAGCAGGGTACAGAATTCTGGGCTGGAAATTGTTCTGTTTAAGTAGATTAAAGGTAGATGACCATTGCCTTCTTGTTTGGAAAGTTTCATTAGAGAAGTCTGCCGTCACTCTGATGGATTTGCCCCTGTAGGTCAATTGGCGCTTACTCCTGGCAGCTTGCAGAATCTTTTCTTTTACTTGACTTTGGACAGGTTCATCACAATGTGTCTTGGAGAAGCTCGGTTAGAGTTGAGGCGACCTGGGGTCCGATATCCCTCTGAAAGCAGTGTGTCAGAATCTTTGGTGATATTTGGGAAATTTTCTTTTATAGTATTCTCTAGTATGGCTTCCATTCCTCTGGGGCATTCTTCTTCCCCTTCTGGGATTCCTATAACTCGTATGTTGGAACATTTCATAAAGTCTCATAATTCTGACAGTGAATGTTCTGCTTTTTATCTCTTCTTTTCTGCCTCTTTTACTATCTGAGTTATCTCAAGAACTTTGTCTTCTACCTCTGAAATTCTTTCTTCTGCATGGTCTAACCTGTTGCTGATACTTTCCATTGCATCTTTAAGTTCCCTAATTCACTGTTTCAGTTCTTTCAGCTCTGCTATATCCTTTTTATATTCTTCATATCATTCATCTCTTATTTGATTCTGTTTTTGGATATCCTTTTGGTTATTTTCCACTTTATTAGCAGTTTCCTTCATTGTTTCCATCATTTCTTTCATTGTTTTCAACATGTGTATTCTAAATTCCCTTTCTGTCATTCCTAACATTTCTTTACAGGTGGAATCCTCTGCATTAGCTACCTCATGGTCCCTTGGCTGGGTTGTTCTGGACTGGTTCTTCATGTTGCCTGGAGTTTTCTGCTGATTCTTCCTCATGAGTGATTTCTTTTATCTGTTTCCTTGCCCTAATTTTCCTTTCATTTCCTCTTGCTCTTTAATTTCTCGTGCCTGTGGACTAAGGGTGAGATGAGTCCTTCTGGTACAGGACCAGAAGGTTGAGAAGGTTGAAGATCAGGAAAGGGATGAAAGAAATGAGGGCCAAATGAAAAGAAAAAAAAATAGAGAAAGTAGAGGGGGTGGGTAAAAGGAATATTGACAAAAAGAAGAGAGGCACAGAAAGAGGGAGACAGAGCAATATATTTGTACAGTGGGGTACTTTTACACAACCTTTATAAAAACCCACCTTCTGCGGGTGCCCAGTTGGGTGGGTCACTTGAGGTCAGTAGCTCTTTTCTAACCTGATCAGACACAGTACCCCACCTCCACCAAGTAGAGAGGAAAGACAAAAATGCTATAAATCAAACCAAAACAAGCAAACAGAAAACTTTACGGGATAAAATTGGGTGAAAAACCAAATAATAGTGGTAGAAACACTAGCAAAAATGAAGTTCTATTTATTAAAAAAGGCAGCAATGGGAAATTATAATTGAACTAGAAAAATTGAGAAAGAAAAAAGATCTGTACGGAAAAGTTGAAATTAAAAAACAAAACAACATCAACAACAGCAAAATAAACAAAAAACAAAAACAAAAACAGAAACAAAACAGTATGTATATGTTGTTGAATATTGTCTGGGCAACACGTGGTCTTCTGGGGTATGAGATGTTAATCACAGTTCTGATACGACTGGAGGCTGCTGATTTCTCAAACCCCAGCAGGTAGACACCCTAAATCTCTCTTTAGCCCACTTAAAAGGCACTTTGAACTTATAAACTTGCTGAGCAGAAGCTTTCCCAGGAAAGTGCTTGTCGCTGGAATCACTGCTGAAGTGGCTATCCACTTACCCAGTGTGCCAAAACCAGTCTCACTCTGCCCCTCAGGGTTAGGGCTGCAAGGCGGCTCAGAACCCACCCTTAGGCTACTTGGTCCCTGGGTTACCAGCTCCCACCCGATTCTAGCTCTGTGACCCTGAGGGTGGAGCTTGCTGGGGTAGATCGCTCACAATGGCTCCCTGTGGCCCACAGCCAAATACTATTACTCCGTCTGGCTCAGCGGCTCAGACTCGGGCCCTAGACAACGGCCAAAGTTCTCCGCACTCCCTCTCAGGCTCTCCCCAAGGCAGTTCAACTGAGTGCCAAGTCCAAAGACACTAAAACAGTTCATAGGTAAGGCCTTTCTGGTTTGCAGTCTCACTGCTACTGAACTTACAGTTGCAGGTGGGTTTAGATGGATTGAACACACGCGACCACTTGCCGGTTTTCCACTGTTTTAGTCCTCCTCTTGGGGTCCAGAAGTCTCTTGCTGACTCCCTGTATCCTCACAGGGGTGATGATAGGCAGATCCCACCAGCCAGAAATGCCTGGAGTCCTATCTCCCTGGACTCATGGTGCCCAGATGCAAGGAAGCTGTTACTTGGCCGCTATCTTGCTCTCCTCCCCCTCCAATAATTTTTTTTAAAACATGTCTACTTTTTGTGGACTGATGGAAGAAGTTAAATAGACTGTTTCTATAGCATTGCAAAATCGTGAGCTACTCTGAAAGCTTATCTGCTATCAGTATAAATATTTGCAGCTATTCTTTTTTGTCAACTGATAGGCTCTAATTAATGCTATTAACTCTACTTGTTAAATGAAGTCTCTCCTGAAAGATAAGCACTTTTTATTTTCTAACCTAAAGATATTATAGTATAACCCACACAATAAATTCTACATTCATCCTTTATGTGAGATTCATTTATAAATGAAATTAATATCAGCATTCGCGAGGGGGATTTCTTGAGGTCTGTCCTAGGAGAGAGAAGCTGGTCACTTAAGATTATGCAACCATGTGGCATTTCATCTGAAGGCAGAAGCAAGTGAATGGCAGGATTTATATTACATCTGGAGATTGTAATATGGGCAACGAAAAGAATAAGAACTTTTATAAGAAGACAATTTACTAAATGATAGTGTTGAGTGTGGTAGGAGTTTAGAGTCATTTCCACAGAATGTGGAACAAAGGCAGTGCCTGGGAGGTCCCATCATTATTTACGGGGTGTCTTTTATCATTAGGGCAGTGGCAGTCATTGCTTTCATGCTAGGTGGCAATCCTCAAGCCACACAGTCCAGCTGTTGACTATAACATACTAAGGTCTATTTTGTTTTTGAGTCAGAATTCCTAATGTAAATAAACAATGAAAATGCAATGCTGTAAAATGACACCTTCACAGGAGGGCATCTCTAAGACTCTATTTAATCTATTACAGTGTTTATTTTTCTCCCTATTCCTGGGGGTTTGGCTTATCTTCTTTTGAAAGAGGACATGAAGGTTAAGTATTTAAGGAGAATCCAGGCTCTAGACTCTCAGTGGTTCTCAACTTTCCTAATACTGTGGCTCTTTAATACAGTTCCTGTGGGTCGTGATCCACAGGTTGAGAACTGCTGCTCTAGATATCTGACCAACCCCTTCCCCAAATGCTCTTAGTTATTTCCTATTTTGGGGGGATAAGGAAAGTGAATATTCTTTACAGTCCATAAAGATTGATCGAACTAGAACTTCATTTGCTTTTAGGCAATCTAAATACTTTATTTGTTTTGGGCAGAAACAAAGATTTTTCCTTTGAGACCTTATGTCCCTTGGAAACTAATTACTATAGTAAATAAATTATATTTTCAATAAAGTCTTGCTTATCACCTGAGCAGAGAAATTAATAATCTGTATCAAGGTGAGTTTCATAGAGAAACTGAAACTCAAAAGGATCGCTTTTAATATTTGTGAAAAATAAGTTGGGCTATCAGTTTTTTCCTAAGGCATAGTTGTCCATGTGTATTGTGGATCTACCCAAGTGAAAGTGAAGAAAAAAAATCTTTAACTATAGTAATACTAAAGAAGTCATAAAATATGTCTATTATGATAAATAACCTACATTCATTTGGGATGGGAGTCAACAACATATGGGGGGTTAGTGCCACTGGATGTCAAGGAATGACTATGTTATTAATAGCTTTCAGATTCCATACAAATTTCAATACTCCACTGTTTTGTTTTCACACAGGGTTAGAGTATTACATGGTCTTGTACAGAAATAATCAAGTCTCTTTCTATACAATGCAAAATTGTAGGTCTCAGACAATCCAAGGCCTCTAATATTAGTGGAAAATTTTGACCACAATAGATCTGATATTATTTTTAACAGTTCTTTCAATCTTAAATATTTAATAATCCTCATAACAATACAAAATAAAATTTGTGAATTAAAATGGTCATATTAAAAAAAATTGGACCTAATAATTCTATTTTTTCATCTAATTCTAACTATATTTCTACTTTTTAGAGAAAAAAGATGTGGATGTTTTCTAATTCTAAAAAGTCTTTCCCTATTAAATAAGTGGGGGCTCAGGAAATGAAAAAGAAAACATGTGTTCCCTGTAAAAGATCTTACTGGATATCTATAGGTTGAAATTTACATACTGATGTAGGAGTGATTGTTGAATATACCATTTATATGTTTTTTTTTATGCTGAGAAATTACATGTTGTAATAAGGTAGGATTTCTCACTGATAATGTAAAAGCTCCAATGTCAATAAAAGCTTGTGTTTATTCTTCATTTAAATTAATTTCAATTTCCCCTAAGATATTAGTGAGGAGAAAAGAAAAGGTCCCTTTTTTGATGAAGCATCCCTTTTCTTTTTCGTTGGCTTGTTCCTATGTTTTCCATTTTAATTTTCCATAATCTCTTTTGAAATGTCAGAATTTCTGCAATAATTGCAAAACAGATGAATGTGTCAGTTTTAAAACTTATTAGGCTGTTTAGAGGTTATAAATTGAACAATTATTTTAGCTATAAACTCATAATATTGTCTGCTTTTCCTTTATGTTTAATTTATCTTTTCTTTTCTTTTTTGCTTAGTGTATGGAAAATTTGATCAGCAAAATTAACTAGACATGAGTTTGAAGGGTAATTGAACTGGGACGTTTTCCCTTTATTATGATACCAAATAATTTCTAATCCATTTATAAAGTTTGAAATATGTACATTATCAGTTTAGTAGTTAGGATAAGTTTCCTCTGATAGGCTTGAACACTTTGTAAACTTTTTTCAAAAGTTTTATAATGTGATATTACAGATTCAATAATTTGTCAACATTGTCATATTTTATATTTTATTTTATCATATCATATATAATAAAGTACTCTTTGGAAAACTAAGGGGGTATCCTCTACTAAAGTTTGTCAGTATCATGGGTGCATTCATCTGCTTAAGAACATTTGTGGAAGTTGTTAAAAGGACTTCTCCAATTTGCTTTTGCTAGTCAATCTTCAGCTTTATTTTCTGATACTAACATGTGAGCAAACAGGTATAAATCAGAGAATCTGCGGTCATTAAGTTTGAATGTTTGATTCAAATTCTCTATTCTATCCAATCCAATCGGATCCTAAGGAGCATCCAGGAATTCTTTAATTTGCCTTTAAGTTCTGTTTTTGATTATAGTTGATAAACCAAGGCAGGTTCCCTTTTACTGAACCTAGGGTACTTCCATAATGGACCCAGAATGGCAGAAGGATGAATGGGTATAAGAGAAGGAGAACAAGGAAGTAAGTCCCTACAAGGAAGTTATGACAAAAGAGAAGGAGGAGGTGAAGGAGGGGGAGGAATTTCAACAGTAGTTTTCAATTCAGAAATCGTAATAGAAAATCTTTGGTTTTCTTTGTGCAAATAAATGACTTTATCAGAATCTCTTTTGAAAGCTTCTAAGTACCATTGAAAATAGCTCCCCTAGTTATTTTATTTTATTTCAGAACTGACTTTTTCTAATTAAATGCATAGATAAACTAGTTTAGGATTTCCAAGGTACCCCATTTTTGCTATTGTAATTTGGGTCATTGTGGGTGATGTGAAAACATTTGTCTAAATATTTTCATGGAAATGTACCATAAATATTAAGCATGAATCCAACTAGTGATTCTAATGGTAGACATATCCTTCAGAAGAAAGACTCGGTTTCATAAATATTATTTAGATTTTCATTTTCAATGACCAAAAAAACTTAAGGCAGTTGGATATGCCTTGGGTCAAGTGTGCTTCTTGTGGGAATATCCCCTCAAAGCGTCAATGTGAGTCCAGTCTTCATTTTTATCAATCTCAGTGTTCCTAAGAGACCTGCATATTTAAAGGTGATCAACCATTATGTGTCCCCACTGAATTAAGCAAGGTTCTTTTGTTCTTAAGGGATTGCCTGTGAGACTATTTCATATCATAAATGGTAAACTCCAACAAATCCACCTGTCCTCAGTCATCTAAGGTGCCTTTTGTACAATAAAAAAGGGTCTCTTCTTTGTAATTTTTGTCACTCAAGAAGAAAGTTTGATTTGTCAATTGATCTGGCCAGCCTTCAAAATCTGGCCAGTTTTAAAGATAACAAAATTTTCCTGCAAGTTACTTACTCTTTTCAAAGAGAAAAATTTTGCCTGACCAAAATTTCCAAGGAGGAAAAAAGTTTGTAAAAATTACATGGAGCAATTGAAAACAAAACCTTAACCTCAGAGAAGAATAGAACCCACAACTCTGGAAGTAGCAGGATCTTTAGAGAATAACAATGGAAACTACTACCTTACCTTAGAGTTTCAACTACAGATCCTCCAAGTTAGGAATATGTGTAGCTTAAATAAATTCTGAGGACTGAGAGACAAGATGGCGGACTGAAGCCAGCTTTCAACAAAGGCTCCCGTCCAGAAGGAGAGTTAAGGGACAGGAATTTAGTAAGTATCCTGGTGGACTTGAGCCTCACCAAGAGAGAAGGCTGAAGAACGCACATCAACACCGCTGAGGCAAGTTGTGATCACAAGGACGCAAACAAAAGGTACAAAATCCACCACCAAGCGGACGGGAGTCCCCCTCCCCCATGAGACCGGCTCTGTAGCCCCACAATTGAACAAGTGGGCAGAAATTAAAGCCCCTCCCACTACACTCCACGGGAGAGACCTTCTAAAAACTGGACCTACCTCCCCTACTGGGGTGCCGTGGCGTTCTCCTGCCGGACATAGGGCTGAATAAAACTTTGGGAATCCTTTGCCGGCAACCCTGAATCCCCGGCGCTCCCCTCCCGCCCACTGAGGTCTGGAGGCCTGTCCCCCAGGACTTCGGATCCTTGGGTGATTTCTCAAGGGGAGTGGACAGTCCCCGAGTTGCGTCTGGTCAGCATTGACTCTGAGGCGCGCCGAGTGAGGAGAGGGCACCGGGCTGAGGGGGAGTCACGCCTCGCGGCACTTCCCTGCGGTGCAGTGCACCAACCCTCCCCGGGCATACGGGGCCCAAGACTGAATCAGACTCTGGCCTCCCCGCTGAGAGCTGAGAACCCCTACTCTCACTCGGGATCTGAGGGCCTATCCCCCAGGAGTTCGGCTCCTTGGGTGATTTCTCGAGGGGAGTGCACAGTGCCTGAGCTGCGTCAGGTCAGCGCTGACTCTGGGATACGTGAGCGAGGAGAGGGCACTCCGCTGAGGGGAAATCAAGCCTTGGCGGCACTTCCCTGCAGTGCAGTGCAGGAGCCCTCCCCGGGCACAAGACTGAATAAGACTCTGGTCTCCCCGCTGAGAGCTGAGAGCCCCTACTCTCACTCGGGGTCTGAGGGCCTATCCCTCCGGAGTTCGGCTCCTTGGGTGATTTCTCGAGGGGAGTGCACAGTGCCTGAGCTGCGTCAGGTCAGCGCTGACTCTGGGATACGTGAGCGAGGAGAGGGCACTCCGCTGAGGGGAAATCAAGCCTTGGCGGCACTTCCCTGCAGTGCAGTGCAGGAGCCCTCCCCGGGCACAAGACTGAATAAGACTCTGGCCTCCCCGCTGAGAGCTGAGAGCCCCTACTCTCACTCGGGGTCTGAGGGCCTATCCCTCCGGAGTTCGGCTCCTTGGGTGATTTCTCGAGGGGAGTGCACAGTGCCGGAGCTGCGTCAGGTCAGCGCTGACTCTGGGATACGTGAGCGAGGAGAGGGCACTCCGCTGAGGGGAAATCAAGCCTTGGCGGCACTTCCCTGCGGTGCAGTGCAGGAGCCCTCCCCGGACCGTAGTATTGCGTGAAACTGAATGAAACTCTAGCTTCCCCCCGCCCCACTCCCAATCCGGGTCTGGGCGCCCATCCCCCAAGAGTTCTGATTTTTGGGGGATCTCTTAAGGGGTGTGGACCCAGCACAAACTGCGGCCGCTCAGTGCTGACTCTGGGGCGCGGGACAGAGGAGAAAAGGGTCGCCTGAGTGCCCACACCAGAGCAGCAGTTCCCTGGAGGTAGATCAACAGCCGTTTTTTCTTTAACGGCAGAACGCTCACTTCTGGGTATTCTGAGGCCACACCCCCTGTCTCCCTGGGCAACCAGAGGAGGCCACCTGTGTCACGACTCACAAACCCAGAAGCCTCCAGGGCGGGGCCGACCCAGAGAGGTGTTCAGACGCAATTCTCCAGCAGCAAAGACGTTTGAACTCAAAACAGCCCGTCTCCTGTAGGCGACGACAGGAACAGAGACAGAACCTCACAAAGTTGTCTGTTCTGTTCTGTTCTGTTAGCAGCATCCATCAGGGACGGGGCTAAGCCTGAGTGAACACCTCCTTCCCATCACCTGCATCAAACACTCAAAGATGTCAGGCCCCATCTCCTCCTGCTAGATAGCGGCAGTCTGCGGGGGCCTGGCAGACTTCCTCGCGATTCAGGCAGGTGCAAACCCCTGGAGTGTCTGTTCACTGCAGGCAACTGGGTTAGCCATCTGCAGAGATACCAGTGACTGGGTCCGACGGAGGGGCAAAGTGGGGAAGGAGACGTCAACCTTCCCAGACTGCTCTGTTTGCGGGGTGGCTCCTCCTGACTCCACGCTGCACTGGAGTGAGCTGTCTCAGAGGAGTCACCAGGCCCCTGTGATCCAGTTCCCAGAGACCTCTTGAACCCTTCCACCTGAGACAAGTGCCGATTGAGACAGTTGATTCGGACCTTTTGAACTGGGCTAATAGACTGAGGACTTTTCAGGTGGTACCCTGGGTGTGCGATTGTAGGAAGGTTTGATTCTCCTTTTCCAACTGGGGCCAGAGGTGGGCAGGCGGGGTGACTTAATTGCTGATTTTTCCACACAGCTGAGACTTCAAGCCAGAGTAGAAGTTGCAATAGGATAGAACAGAAACCAGCTGAAAACAAGACAGAACCACTTTGCTCCACCACACCAGACAGGGCCCCAGTTTCTCAGGCCACAACACTGTACGGGCCCTCGATAAAACCCCAGGGGAAAAACCAAAGGGAGTAAACCATGGGGCGGAATCAGCGGAAAAACTCTGGTAACATGAATAACCAGAATAGATCAACCCCCCCAAGAAAAGATACGGCAGATGTGATTGAAGATCCCATTCATAAACAACTGGCTGAGATGTCAGAAGTCGAATTCAGAATTTGGTTTGCAGACAAGATTAATAAAATGGAATTAGGAATTCGTGGAGAAATTCAAAAACTGTCTCAAGAATTTAACGAATTTAAAGACAAAACCACCAAAGACTTAGACACACTGAAACAAGAACTTACAGCCCTCAAAGATATGAAAAATACAGTAGAATCCCTCAGTAACAGAATGGAGCAAGCAGAAGAAAGGATTTCTGACATTGAAGATAAAGTCTTCGAACGCTCCCAATCTCTCAAAGAGGAAGAGAAATGGAGAGCAAAAACGGATCACTCACTCAGAGAGCTCTCAGATAATTCGAAAAAACATAACATAAGGGTTATAGGAATTTCGGAGGCTGATGACGTGGCAGCCAAGGGCACAGAGGCCCTTCTACATGAAATTATGAAAGAAAATTTTCCAGACATGCCTAGAGAATCTGAAATTCAGATAGCAGACAGCTTCAGAACCCCAGCACGATTCAACCCCAATAAGCCATCTCCCAGACATATCATAATTAGCTTCACTAAAGTTAACATGAAAGAGAAGATTCTCAAAGCAGCCCGGCGAAAGAAAACTATAACGTACAAAGGTAAGAATATTAGAATAACTGCAGATCTCTCTGCTGAAACTTTTCAAGCAAGAAGAGGCTGGTCATCAACTTTTAATCTCCTAAAGCAAAAAAACTTTCAACCCAGGATCTTGTATCCAGCTAAACTGAGTTTCATCTATGATGGAGAAATTAAATACTTCAATGACATTCATATGTTGAAAAAATTTGCCATAAGTAAACCAGCTCTTCAGGATGTTCTCAGACCTATCCTCCACAATGACCAACCCAATCCTATACCACAAAAGTAAACTCACTCAGAAACTTCGGATCAAACTCCAACTTCCACACTGGCGAAAGGATTAAAAATGTCCACTGGACCTTTGAAAAACTCGATACCCAAAATTCCACCAGACTTATCCTTACTCTCCATCAATGTGAATGGCTTAAACTGTCCTCTAAAGAGGCATAGGTTAGCTGACTGGATACAAAAACTTAAGCCAGATATTTGTTGCATACAAGAGTCACATCTCAACTTAAAAGACAAATACAGACTCAGGGTGAAAGGATGGTCATCCATATTTCAGGCAAATGGTAATCAGAAAAAAGCAGGTGTTGCAATTTTATTTGCAGATACAGTAGGCTTTAAACCATCAAAAGTAAGGAAGGACAAGAATGGTCACTTCATATTTGTTAAGGGTAATACTCAATATGACGAGATCTCAATTATTAATATCTATGCACCCAACCAGAATGCACCTCAATTTATAAGAGAAACTCTAACAGACATGAGTAACTTGATTTCCTCCAGCTCCATAATCGTTGGAGATTTCAACACTCCCTTGGCAGTGTTGGATCGATCCTCCAGAAAGAAGCTGAGCAAAGAAATCTTAGATTTAAACCTAACCATCCAATATTTAGATTTAGCAGACATCTACAGAACATTTCATCCCAACAAAACTGAATACACATACTTCTCATCAGCCCACGGAACTTACTCCAAAATTGATCACATTTTAGGTCACAAGTCTAACCTCAGTAAATTTAAAGGAATAGAAATTATTCCGTGCATCTTCTCGGACCATCATGGAATAAAACTTGAATTGAGTAACAACAGGAATCTGCATACCCATACAAAAACATGGAAGTTAAATAACCTTATGCTGAATGATAGCTGGGTCAGAGATGAGATTAAGAAAGAAATCACCAATTTTTTGGAACAAAATGACAATGAAGACACAAGCTATCAGAACCTCTGGGACACTGCAAAGGCAGTTCTAAGAGGGAAATTTATAGCACTGCAAGCCTTCCTCAAGAGAACGGAAAGAGAGGAAGTTAACAACTTAATGGGACATCTCACGCAACTGGAAAAGGAAGAACATTCCAACCCCAAACCCAGTAGAAGAAAAGAAATAACCAAAATTAGAGCAGAATTAAATGAAATTGAAAACAAAAGAATAATACAACAGATCAATAAATCAAAAAGCTGGTTTTTTGAAAAGGTCAATAAAATAGATAAACCTCTGGCCAACCTAATCAGGAAAAAAAGAGTAAAATCTCTAATATCATCAATCAGAAACAACAAAGACAAAATAACCACAGACTCATCAGAAATCCAAAAAATCCTTAATGAATATTACAAGAAACTTTATTCTCAGAAATATGAAAATCTGAAGGAAATAGACCGATACTTGGAAGCACGCCACCTTCCAAGACTTAACCAGAATCAAGTGGAAATGTTGAACAGACCCATATCAAGTTCAGAAATAGCATCAACTATACAAAACCTCCCTAAAAAGAAAAGCCCGGGACCAGATGGTTTCACGTCAGAATTCTACCAAACCTTTAAAGAGGAATTAGTACCTATATTACTCAACCTGTTCCAAAATGTAGAAAAAGAAGGAAGACTACCCAACACGTTCTATGAAGCAAATATCACCCTGATCCCCAAACCAGGAAAAGACCCAACAAGAAAAGAGAATTATAGACCAATATCACTAATGAATATAGATGCAAAAATATTCAACAAGATCCTAACAAACAGAATCCAGCAACACATCAAACAAATTATACATCATGACCAAGTTGGTTTTATCCCAGGGTCTCAAGGCTGGTTCAATATACGTAAATCTATAAATGTAATTCAGCACATAAACAAATTAAAAAACAAAGACCATATGATTCTCTCAATTGATGCAGAAAAAGCTTTTGATAATATCCAGCATCCCTTCATGATCAGAACACTCAAGAAAATTGGTCTAGAAGGGACTTTTCTTAAACTGATAGAGGCTATCTACAGCAAACCCACAGCCAATATCATATTGAATGGAGTTAAATTGGAATCATTTCCACTCAGATCAGGAACCAGACAAGGCTGCCCATTGTCTCCATTGCTTTTCAACATTGTAATGGAAGTTTTAGCCACCGCAATTAGGGAAGAAAAGGCGATCAAGGGTATCCATATAGGGTCAGAAGAGATCAAACTCTCGCTCTTCGCAGATGATATGATTGTGTATCTGGAAAACACTAGGGACTCTACTACAAAACTCCTAGAAGTGATCAAGGAATACAGCAGCGTCTCAGGTTACAAAATCAACATTCATAAATCGGTAGCCTTTATATACACCAACAACAGTCAAATTGAAAAAGCAGTTAAGGACTCTATCCCATTCACAGTAGTGCCAAAGAAGATGAAATATTTGGGAATTTACCTAACAAAAGACGTGAAAGATCTCTATAAAGAGAACTATGAAACTCTAAGAAAAGAAATAGCTGAAAATGTTAACAAATGGAAAAACATACCATGCTCATGGCTAGGAAGAATCAACATTATCAAAATGTCCATACTACCCAAAGCAATATATACTTTCAACGCACTCCCTATTAAAGCTCCACTGTCATATTTTAAAGATCTTGAAAAAACATTACTTCGTTTTATATGGAATCAGAAAAAACCTCGAATAGCCAAGACATTACTCAGAAATAAAAACAAAACAGGAGGAATCACACTACCAGACCTCAGACTTTACTACAAATCGATAGTGATCAAAACAGCATGGTATTGGCACAAAAACAGAGAAGTAGATATCTGGAATAGAATAGAGAACCAAGAGATGAATCCAGCTACTTACCGCTATTTGATTTTTGACAAGCCAATTAAAAACATTCAGTGGGGAAAAGATTCCCTATTTAACAAATGGTGCTGGGTGAACTGGCTGGCAACCTGCAGAAGACTGAAATTGGACCCACACCTTTCACCATTAACTAAGATAGACTCTCATTGGATTAAAGATTTAAACTTAAGACATGAAACTATAAAAATACTAGAGGAGAATGCAGGGAAAACCCTTGAAGAAATTGGTCTGGGTGAGTATTTCATGAGGAAAACCCCCCGGGCAATTGAAGCAGCTTCAAAAATACACTACTGGGACTTGATCAAACTAAAAAGCTTCTGCACAGCTAAGAACACAGTAAGCAGAGCAAGCAGACAGCCCTCAGAATGGGAGAAGATATTTGCAGGGTATAACTCTGACAAAGGTTTAATAACCAGAATCCACAGAGAACTCAAACGCATCAGCAAGAAAAAAACAAGGGATCCCATCGCAGGCTGGGCAAGGGATTTGAAGAGAAACTTCTCTGAAGAAGACAGGCGCACGGCCTTCAGACATATGAAAAAATGCTCATCATCTTTAATCATCAGAGAAATGCAAATCAAAACTACTTTGAGATATCATCTAACTCCAATGAGACTAGCCTATATCACAAAATCTCAAGACCAGAGATGTTGGCGTGGATGCGGAGAAAAGGGAACACTTCTGCACTGCTGGTGGGAATGCAAATTAATACATTCCTTTTGGAGGGATATATGGAGAACACTCAGAGATCTAAAAATAGATCTGCCATTCAATCCTGTAA
Organism: Nycticebus coucang; assembly: GCF_027406575.1. Lineage (NCBI taxonomy): Eukaryota > Metazoa > Chordata > Mammalia > Primates > Lorisidae > Nycticebus > Nycticebus coucang. Next base: position 39,085,283 of record NC_069798.1, read on the forward strand.
TTCCTCTGCTGGGCATATACCCAGAAGACCAAAAATCACAACATAACAAAGATATTTGTACCAGAATGTTTATTGCAGCCCAATTCATAATTGCTAAGTCATGGAAAAAGCCCAAGTGCCCATCAATCCACGAATGGATTAATAAATTGTGGTATATGTATACCATGGAATACTATGCAGCCTTAAAGAAAGATGGAGACTTTACCTCTTTCATGTTTACATGGATGGAGCTGGAACATATTCTTCTTAGTAAAGTATCCCAAGAATGGAAGAAAAAATATCCAATGTACACAGCCCTACTATGAAACTAATTTGGGACTCTCACATGAAAGCTATAACCCAGCTACAACTTAACAATAGGGGGAAGTGGGAAAGGGGGGGGTGGGTAGAGGGAGGGGAATCGGTGGGATCACACCTGTGGTGCATATTACAGGGGTATTTGCGAAACTTGGTAAATGTAGAATATAAATGTTTTGGCACAGTAACTGAGATAACGCCGGAAAGGCTATGTTAACCACTGGGATAAAAATGTGTCAAATGGTTTATGAAGTGAGTGTATGATGCCCCATAATCATATCATTGTATACACTTATGATTTAATAAAAAAATTAAAAAAAAAATAAAAAATAAAAAAATCAATGGAATTAAGGATTTGATAAAACACACCAAAAAAAAAAAAAAAAAAAAAAAAATAAATTCTGAATCTTTCAGCAAAGCCAGGAAAATTCAAACCTTGAGAGGGGCTTCATCAGAGACCACCCTTGACTCTGGCAAGATTGGTCGAACAAAAGATATTCTTGCTGGTACTCAGACTCCAGTTGTCAACAAAGCAACAGAAATCTCTTGAGGTTCACTTCAGGTCTCTTTATGACCTGAAAATAAAATAAAATGTCAACATTAAATAATGAGATTCAGAAAGTATGATTAAATATATAGTTTTTTCAAGGCCAAAGACTAGGCATGGCTACCCAGGAGACACCAACTCCAAGAAAATGAGGTCAGCATTCCAAATTAGAGAAGTTAAGGTTTCTCATATATAGGTAGACATCAGAAATTTTGGCAGAATTACATTTTTCATATAAGACCAAATAGGTTATTACCTTCTAAGGAAGATTATTTTATTAGTGCAGGAGGAAGGGCAGTGATCTGAAGGGGTCTTATTTCTGGGACTGCTTGCTCTTTCTGACTATTTACAGAAAAAAAGCAGAAGTTGCAGGTACATGCCATGTGATTAGGGTGATATGACTTCGTTCTTGTCAAGGCTCAGAGTAAAGTTTGGAAAGCTTTAAATTTGAATTATTTAATAACACTCAAATTATTTAATTTCACAAAATAAATGAATTTATAAAATTGCTTTTATTTCTTATGATAATAGTATCCTTATGACAAGAATAAGATTCATGTGCTAGTTTTTGAATCATTGATTGTTTAGCAAATATAATGATTTACTCTGGCAGAAGTATTTTTAAAATGTAATATTACTACTTTTTATTCTTTGTATTTGTAAAATGCACAAAAGATAAGACAGTATGTCCTCATGAGCATATTATAATAATCATACATATACTAATCAATTATATATAGTTAAGTGTAATGAATGTTAAATGTCCAGATTTAACAAATAATGCCAGAAAAAACTCAAGAAAAAGAAAAGGTGTATTTAATTAGAAAGACAAATTTTATAACAAAATCAGAAATCTGACTATTACCAAACATCCATATTTTATTTTAGAATATTTTTGTGACATAGTCAGAACAAATTAGAATCTTTTCTCTTTCAATTTTAAATTGCCTAGCCTTGACCAAAAATTGCTGATGATTATTTTGTTTTGAAAAAAATGGAAACATTTTAACTGCTTAATAAACTAAAACTCTTCTTGAATTGTACCTCTATGATTTAAACATGCAGAGAAGCCAGATGTGGTGTCTCACACCTATAATCCCAGCACTGTGGGAGACTGAGGCAGGTGGATTGCCTGAGCTCAGGTGTTCAAGACCAGCCTGAGCTAGAGCGAGACCCTGTCTCTAAAAAGAGCCAGGTGTTGTGGCAGGCACCTGTAGTCTCAGCTACTTGGGAGGCTGAGCCAAGAATATATTGCTTGAGCCCAAGAGTTTGAGATTGCTGTGAGCTATGATGGCACAGCACTCTACCAAGGGCAACAAAGTGAGACTGTCTCAAAATAAATGAATAAATAAATAAATAAATTAATTAATTAAAATAAACATGCAGAGAACTAGGTATTTTGAAAATGTTAAGCACACATTTTGCAAAAATTCTAGACACATTCAAGAATTTTTTCATATTCTTTGGAAGAAAGAAAAACTAGTTATATTTTTTGCATCCTTCAAAGACATGAAAACACACTATAGGAAGGCAGAATGTTCATAATTGTTAAAACTGAGTGTCGGATACATGGAGTTCATTATACTATTTTTTTAATGTTTGAATATTATTATACTTAAAAAAGATCTTTTTAAAATCTCTAATCTCACTAATTATCTAATAAAATGAAAGTCTGTTTGACCAATTTTACCATCAAATTTTATTTTAAGTGATGAATCTGTGGCATGCTCTATGTGCTTTTAGATTTCCTATAATCTTATTTTTGTAACAAGGACTTATAATAATACATTAATATTTGTAATTTTTCTTCTGTCTTTTCTGTTGATGAGAGCTCTCTCTTTTCTTCAAGATCTATGGTTGAGAAACAAAGTTAATGATCTTTATGTATTGAGGACTTATGTAGTTTAACATTGTTTTTTACCTTTTATGTATCCAGGTTTCATTTAAGGTATATGGAAAAATGGAGAATGAAAAATTGAAAAGCTTTAAATATAAGCATATACATAGGCCTATTTGTATTTTTTTTTGTGGTTGAGGAGAACATTGATATGTAAGTTCTTCTCTCCACCATTTATTTGTCCATTCAACATCTCTATGTTGGCAAACACCATCCTAGACTCTGGGAACTCATCAGTGAACACAGCACACAATATTCCCTGTTGAAGTATAGCATATGGTAGGAGAACGAAGAAAGAGAGAATAAATTAGATAAAGAAGTAAAATAGATGGCGTGTCAGACAGTAATAGTGTCATGGAGATAAATAAAGCACAAAAGAAAGAAAGTGTGATTGAGGAGACAGAAAGACTATTTTAAGTATAATAGTGAGAAAACTGCCACTGCTGAGTTGACTTTCTTTCTGTTGATATCAAAGGCATCAAAGTGAGGTGACATTTGATCAGACACCTGAAAAATGTGAAGCTCTGAATCATGTGAGCACCTGTCAGATGTCTATTCTGGGTTGTACAGCAAGAGTACAGAGAGTTTCTGAGAGAGATCTGACCTGACCAAGAAACAGAAAAGAACTGAGTGTGGCCGGAACTGGGGGATATGGGAGGAAAGATAAGCAAGATTGAGGATTTCAGGTCCTTCTCCAAATCAGATCAGAAGCCTCTAGCTGCTTTCCAACAGACAGATGTCTTATTCAGCTGTAAAGAATGAGTCTATTCTGAGGTGATGAGATACAAGAGGAACCAGCAGACAGATTATCAACACATACCTAAAAGATTTTGCCTTGGCAATTGAGGTACCTCGATTGATTGAACAACTAGATGACGTGCTACAGTAGGCATAGTGGAGAGTTTGTTGAGATATGCCTTGTGGCAAGTTTTACTTTTAATTCAATGTCCTGTAACATAGTCTGTATTTGGTTAATTCAAAAAGGAAGGGAAACATCCCGGCTAACTATTTCTTGCCCTTTGGCTCCCAGCTAGTACCTACTCACATCTTCTTTATCCAGCACTTTTCCTGAAGCCCTTTCCTAGTCCATCTGGATTCTTTAGTGTCTGTCTCTCTATATTTGTTACGTGTAAAGAATGTTGTATTTACAGTACATAAAATGCTCCCAAGAGGCAATCAATTATTTGGTAAATGATAAATAATTGGATGAATAATGAAAGAATTCATGAATAAATGAGTGTACACTAACAGACCATTACACTGTATTTCTAATGCCCCAATCCAGACATTACTAGGTTACAGTAACAGCTATCAACAGAGGAGATGACGGCAGCAGTTGTCTGCTTTGTTGGAGTTTAAAGAAGTAACTAAGATCTCAGGTGCAAGAGAGTGGCCACTCTGCCCTCCAAATCTGTATGTGCTCATGGGGCTTTTTTTTTTTTTTTTTTTTTTTCCCAAACTGAATAAAGCAGTTGAGTCACACGGGGGTTAAAAAGTAAAAATAGAAGTTGCTGTGTTTGGAAGATTTTGTTCCTCTGTATTAATATTTTTAAATTTTTCATTAAAAGGAAATTAATAACAAAATGATGCACAACATTCCTTCTGTCAGCACAATGAGCCAAGGGGCTGGCTGAACTTCTTTACAACTCATTTGAAAATCTTATTTTTTAAGGAATATTTTTTAGACTACCCTTTCTCCAGAAATGTTCTCAGTAATTAATTCATGCTTTCTAAATTTAAAGCATACTAATTAGATATCTGTCAAGGGGAGAGGGGAAAACCTTCTAAGAAACTGGTGGCTTCAAATATAGTATACATAAATTAGCTCTCAAAAAATCTCTTCTATAAATACATCATCCAACCATGTATAAATTGAGTGGGCCACATATGTTTTTGATTTCCATCATCCATTTGTCCAAATGTATACAGAACATGTATTAGCTCAAAGTATGGATTTTTCTTGAGACTCATTTTCTTATATCTATTAGCAAGTGTACATATAGAAATAATTCTAGGTCTATTCTGTGCCATACAATATGAGACACACAAAAGGATAGAAAGATATTATCTTTATTATCAAGGGATCTTCATTTTTCTTGGGAAGATAGGCTCACTTTTATGCTACAAGCTAGAATATAATCAAATTCTAAAAGTGTGTACAGTTCTACAGGATCAGGAGGAATAACTCCTGCAAAGTTGAAATAACTCCCTGTATGAGATGAGACTCTAATTGAGCCTTAAAAGGTACTGTGCCTTAGATGAGGAAAAGGAAGGAGGAAGATGTTCTGACTAGAAGCAATTGAAATTTAGCTTTAGAAATTACCGTTTTAAAGGCAGAGAGAGTAGCATGTTATCTTGGAGAGACAGTGCATTGGAAGCTAAGAGACCCAGGTTGTATTGTCAATTTGGCCTTTAATTCATGGTACAGTGCCATCATACCCCTCCAGCAACTGAACTAGAAAAATTGATCACAAAACACTTTTTAATTCACACAGTAAAACATGATTTTATTTGATTCTGAAATTATCAATGCCATGTTCTTAGGCTGTTTAAAAAACAGTTGCAGCTAGAATTCTAGTTTTTTCAAGAAAAAATATCAGAAAGGATTTCCTTCAGCTTTGTTAATAGTAAAACAAACAGCTAACCCTGAGGTAGAGGTGCTTAATATATATGGAGAAAGAAAAGGATTGATCATATCACAAATCCAATGCCTGGAAAGCCAGAGAACTCCCTGCAGACCCCTGGAGTTTAGAGAATTCTGTTGAAGTCAGATAGTGCTGAAGGCAAAATTTAGTCATGACTTTGACATCTGGAATATACTTTGTTGACATTCAGATCCTTGAGTTACTAAATAACATCTCACATGTGCATAGCATGTCAAACTTCTCAAAATAATCACTTAATTTTTAACATTTATTCTTCTATGTAAGTCATTATTTCCCTTTGACAGGTGATAGCACTCAGACATAAAGATGTCAAGAGATGTATCCATTTAGGTAGTGAATCTGTAACCTCAGCCAACCTGCAACCACATCTATGTATTCTTGTTGTATTTATTTTTTCTTTTTTTCTAATATGGTGCCTATGGTCTATCTAGAGTTGCTCTCAGTACTTTTCTTGCTCTTTCCATGGCTGTCTTTGAAGATTTTTTGTGAGGGGTATATATGCTGTGACAGAGACAGCAATGTACTGTTAAATATTTAATTATTGACTCTCTGAGGAAAAGAAATTGTCAAGTATTTGTTGATAGCATTTGCCAATATCTTAGCTTGTTTTGTGCTGCTAGAACAGAATATCTAAAGTGCATAATTTGTGAGACACTAACAGTTATTTCTCACTATTGTGGAGGATGGGAAATTCAGGATCAAGACTCCAACATGTTTGGTGTCTGGTGAGGGCCCAGTCTTCACCTCCAATATAGCGCATTCTCCAGAGGGGACTGACATGGTTCTCCAATGAAAATAGAGTAGAAAGGAATGAATCTTCTCCTGAAAATCCATTGATGAGGGCAGAGCTGTCGTGACCTACATACTTCCTAGTAAGCTCCACCTCCCAACACTGTTGAACTGGTAACTAAGTTTTCAACTTACTTGAAATGAGTAATGGAGGGGAAAAAAATGTTCAAACCACAGCAGCCAATTACTGCAGTATAAATATTCTCATCATGGATAAATTCAAGCTACTAACATGATGTCACAAAATCAGAAATGTAAAAGATACCAAAGCAAGCTGATTCCAGTATGTCGATGGTTAAAATATTCCTCACTTCCTGTGTCTGTTAGTTTAGTTCCGATTAGCCAATATGGTTCATTAGGGCTGAGGAAACCTGATTGTACTCTCTAATTTTCACTTTCCCCAAGCAGGAGTGCATAAGATATATTTTTAGCTGATTGTAATACTTTAGTGAAAGCTTCTGAGAAAAATACAAGAATAATACAACTTAGAGGAAGACGGGAACAAGGTATATGATTCAAAGGAAAGAAAATGTTCCTTCCTGGGAATGCGTAGCCTTACATTTTTACAAAGTTATTGTGTGAGCACCTTCTCCGCCATCCACTTGACCTGAATGTATACTAAAATCTATATACTTCTGCCACCTCTGGCCCAGTTGTCTCTGCTGAGCGTCAGATGTTCATCTGCACAAATGCTCTATGAATATCTCTGCATATTCAAAACTAGGGAGAGTATTATCTGGCCTCATCCATATCAACACTCCTCTTTCTATATTTCCTAAATGATTAAAAAAGGAAACCAAGGTTCAACTTTTACCTCTTTTCCTGCCTCACCACTATTGTCAACCCATTAGCAAATCCTACTACTTTTATGATACCATTATTTTTCTTGAATTTATGCATAATTACCACTTCCTTCTTTTGGTCCAAGCTTTTAGCATTATTTACAAGGTCTCCCTTCAGATGACCCTGATTGCCTTTCCAGAATCAGCACTCATACTTTAACACAAGACACTGTAGCAGTCCAGTGAATTCACCCTTTTGTACTTTCACTACCTGGAACACACTCCTCACAGTCTTATCTCCTTTGCTTGAAAAATTACTTCTTCATTCTTCTACATATACCTCCAGTGACAATTTCCCTTAAAAATCTTCCCTGACTTCCATTCTCTCCCATTATTGTTATAAGTGTTGTTACTGTTTATTTTCATCAGGCACTTTGTAGATTCCAGACCACAGGCTATTACAAAGAATTGTGTGTTTATAGAGCTCTTCTTCTTTCTGTTCATTAAGATGTTAAAAGCAGACAAAATATAATATTTGCTTTTATCTTGCATTACTAAGCATAGGATTTGACATATAATAGAAAAAAGCATCACTAAAGGATAAAGAAGTAACTTAGCACATAGATTAAAGGTAGAATAATTATTTTAGAGCAGGAAGTTGGAAGCAATAACCTAGGGATTGGCAATTTTGGCTTGATTTGAGCATGTGTGCAGTTTATCCTTTCTGAGAGTCTTCAAATATTTTAAGCCATACTCAGTATTTGCAAAATTAAGTCTACATGAGGAAGGAGAGGCTGCTTTGGGAGGCAGAAAACAAATTGCTTGAAAAATGCTATTTAACATCAGAGCTCCTAGCTCAAGTTTTTGTAGAAAGTATTTCTGTTACAGCATTGCAACTCCATGTTATATGGTACATTTCAGGCTTTTTAGGAAAGATGGCCATTTGACATCCTCCAACGTTCCCAAGTCTCCTGGACAAAGAATTAGGCAGGCTTTTATTCTACTAGAAGTGATCTCACATAATGATAAAATTGGGAAACTAGAGTTAGATATATAGAGGTTAAAATTGTTTTTCTGACATTTAGAAAGAATATAACCTTGGGTAAGTTGTTGAAACTTTCCAAGAATCGGTTTCCTTATCTATAAATTGTGCATAATAATATCCACTTCCTAAGTTTATTATAATACTCAGTTTAGATAATACATAAATGTTGGTTAGAGTTTCTGGTTAAAAACCTTCAAAATTAACTCTAGTAATTTTAAACAGTAAAAAACAATACCTAGGAAAGATATGAGATATTCCTATACTTAAGTTAAGACACAACTGGTACTTGGCAATTGCAGATTTCAAAAACAGTATCTTAAGCAAGTTTGGGAAGGAAAAGAAGCAAAAAGGCACAAAACCCACCAGGAACTATCTGTCCAGAATATGACCTCTGCTGAAAAGACACTCAATACTCCTCTATCTCAGCATTTATCCCATTTGAATTATACATTTGCATTGCTAATTTCAGATTATGAGTGTTTGGTGGGAATATCAAATTTCCTATGCTCCTATCAAGTTTTCTCATCTTTTTGCTGAGAGCTGAAGAGAGATGACCACTTTTCTAAAGCTAAATTAGTATATGGTTTATTTATTTATGTGAAAAAAAGACTAAGCAACCTAATATAGGAAAGACCATTGCCAAATATTATGAGGATTCTTCCCATTAGGAAGAAGAGATTAAAATGAAAAATGGCAAATGGTCATTAGTCAATCCCTTTGCTTGTTCATCATCCATAGACCCTTCTCTAGTATATAAGACTACTTTCTCATAGTACACTGTCACTATCTCTCCTATTACCAAAAACACACTCAACACATCCTCAAAGGAAATAACTCAAATTCATACCTGTTACCCAACTCTGACAGCAGTATTTTGGAGGTAGGCATACTTATCTATCATGACCCTTGCAATATTTTGAAAAATATTGACTAAAGGATTAATTTAACCAATAATAAAACATTTTACAAGAATATAGTGAGTAGGAATAATTGGAAAGCAACATGAAACCACAGTGGAATACATTAAAAAAAAGATGTGAGAACACAAAAAATAAAAAAACTATAATGGACACTACTACCCCTCTTCCTATAAGTAGTCATGGTGATATCACTGGTATTTATGACTCTTGCCTTCCACTCTCATTAAATTACTTTTTGCCTTCAGCTTGCAGCTCTGATGTTCAGAAACAGTGAACCAACAGTGTGAAAAACAACAGAAACTAATTTTACTTCTGAGTGATATATATGGTCTTTTCTATATTAAGTTGCTTAGTCTTTTATTTATTTAAATAAAACATTTTTATTGAATTATAGAATACAGAAAAATGCACACAAATGCATAGTTCATTAACTTTTTTACAAACTAGTTATACCCATGACCCAGCATGGAGATTGAAAAACAAACCCTTACCAGCTTGCCATAAATGTTCTTGACTTTTCTTCCAATCATTGTTGCCTCCAAAGATGTATACCATACTAATCAATAGCAGTATATATTTATTTGCCTGTTAGTCCTCTATTAAATTTTGCTACTAGACCTTGTAGTATTAAAAGGTGCTCCAGTAGATCCCCTGACATCCATAACTTCTCCTTCTTATCATTGTATTGAAGAACATTTTTCTTAACAGTCAAAATCACTCACCCCAATTGACACAATGGCTCCTTCCTTTTCTTTTTTTTGCCTAGTAGCATGAGGAACACTGGACCAGGGTAGTTAGAGTGAAATATTATATTTACCAGGTACAAGTTAACTATATCTTCTGTTTTCTGTTTATCAGAATAATGGCAAAACGTTTGTCACCAGATTCCAGGTGTATTGGAATTTTTCTCTAGTGAGAAATCCTCTTTTGCTATTGGTGTTTATAATGAGATCTATTGTTAGTATTCAATGTCATCAGCATTTTTTTTATATTTGGCCACATGGACATGTAATAAGAATGTACAATAATTATTTCTCCTACATTTCACAAGTCCTGGTAGCATTCACCTCTGGAACTCTACAAGGCATACTATGAGCTTTGGAATTTTCTATTTTCATAAAAATAGAGCTCCAGAGTTCTTGCTTAGTCATTGTTCTTGTAAACTCTTCCTCCATGAAGTCAACAAATAAGTTTAGTTATTCTATCAATTGTTTTACTTGGAGCTAGAGTAGAGCCAAGGCTGTAGAGGTTCTAAAATTTTTGGTGATTTAACTTTTTCTTGCATCTTGTTATTCTAGGCATTGTGAGAAATGAAGTAAAAGTTTTTAGAGTTACAAACTGTAGTGGTGTTATGTTGGCTTTTTTTCAAGAGTAAGGATTCTTCCTTCAAGGAATTTTGGGTTTGTGAACTAATTCAGGATTAAGAAACAAGTTAGAAACTGTGGCTTTCTATTTTATTGTCTAAAAATAAAAAAAATGACTCAGTGGGCTGCTCTTCTACTTTGTGCTTTATCCATAAATAGTAGCCTTCAAAAGTATCTGCAGATTAGATTATGCTGATCATGACTCTCACTCTTCTCCAATGATCCTGATTAGAAGCTGCTACTTGGACTTTGTTACTTAGAGATTTCCTTGCACATGTCAGAGCTTATATGTTACCAGCCTTAAGAGAATCCACAAAATTTTGATAATAAACATGGAGATATTTTAGAAATATTTTGAGAATTTATTTCCCACATAAGAACTTAATGACGGGAGTATACATGGCCTGGGATACATAGTATGAGGCAGTATATTGGGCATATGGTGGTGCTAAGTGCACTCTCATTCATGTATCCTATGTTGAATCTGGATTTCTGTTTACTAATCAAGAAACTATAAGAATCACTTTAGTCATTTGAGTCAGCCCAAGGACTCCAGAGTGTCAGAAGTATTCAATTGTGGGAAGACACTGGGTTTCATCTTGCTATCTTTAACTTCTCAAATTTCATCTAACATTATTTTTCAAACATAAAAATGACAATGTCCTGTATGTTCTGGCTTGGTAAATCTTTTTGGGGGGCTTTCCCTCTATCTGGTGGGTATGCTGGGATCTGATTTTAATTTCAAGTCTGGAAGCAATAACAACCAGAGGTGGGACATAGAGAAAACCGGCCCCTTATTTCAAGGTTAAAAAAAAGTTCAGATTACAGATCTGATAAAGGATGTATCCAAAGTATACATGCAACTCTTAAATCTCACTAATGGGAAAATATACAAACCAATTAAAAAATAGGTGAAGAACCTGAACAGATACCACACCAAAGAAGGTATACAGACAGCACATATGCTCGACACCATATGCCATTAGAGAATTTCAAATATGCAATGAAACACGGCTACACACTTAAAAGAATGGAAACAATTAAAAATGAAAAAATACTCAATATCAAATCCTAGCAAAGATATCAAATAATAAGAGCTACTATCCATTCCTGTTGTAAATGTAAAATGATGAAGCCACATGGAAGACAGTTTGGAAGTTTCTCACAAAACTAAATATATTCCAAACATATGATCTAGACACTGGGCTCCTGAATAGTTACCCAAATGAGTTGAAAACTTATGTCCACACAAAATCTTTCCCATCTTGCACAATCTATAGCAGCTTTATCATAAAGTGCCAAAACTTAGAAGTATATAAAATGTATGTTATATGTTCCCCCCAATTCATAACCCTTAACCCCAGAACATTTTTGATCACATTGGCAGACAGATCTTTAAAGAGTTGATTAACTTAAAATCAGCATGCACCGTGTATGAGGGGCTCAACTACAACTTGAACTTCACCTTAGAATTGAAAACAATGTAAAAGAAACATCTGCACCTTCATTTTAATATTGTTAAAGTTTTTTCTTTAAATGAGGCACTTAAAATGTGCCCTGATCTAATCTGGCTGGTATGCATTTGGATACATGAAGAGGCACTAGGGAATGTGTACCTACAGAGAAAGACCCGATAAGGGCTCAGAGAGAAGGCATCACCTATAAGCCAAGGAGAGAGGTTTCAGAAGAAACCAAACCTATCAACACCTTGAACCTCTAACCTCTGGAACTATGAGAAAATACATTCCTATTATTTGAGTCAGCCAGTCTGTAGTATTCTGTTATGGAAGACTTAATAAACTAATGTGATATTCTTCAATAGATGGTGAATAAACACAAAATAGTACATTAATATAATAGAATATTATTCAATGCTAAAATTAAATAAGACCTTTTGCTCTAAAAATACATAGAGGAAACTTAAATTCATTCTGAAAACACCATATACTGTATGATTTACCTTTTCAAAAGGTAAAATGATGGAGACAGGAAAAGATTGCTGGTCACCAGATGGTGGGGAGGAAGGGAGAGATGAATAAATAGAACACAAGGGATTTTTAGGGCACTAAAACTACACAGTATCCATGTCTCAAATCCAACAGAATGTATAACACAAGAGCAAACCATGATATATACTGAGTAAAAAAGAAAGGAAAAAACTATGCTCTTTAGTTAGTACTAATGTGTCAATATTTCTTTTAATCATAACAAATGTATCATACTAAAGCAATATGTTAATAATAGGGGAAATAGGAGAGGGGGAAAGTAAGAAAGCATGTGGGAACTTTGTACTTTCTGATCAATTTTTTTTATAAACCTAAAACGGCTCCAAAAATAGTCTGTTCATCCAAAAAATAAATGTATATATAATCTCTTTTGCAAAATTCATAAAGTAATGCTTACTTATCATTTTTATTTTATGTGGAATCAATACACTTAGAATAGATGAGATAAGGCTAAATGATTTTTCTCTATGAAGAATAAAGAAAAGATATATAATACTCTGCTTAAAATTTTGTACTGTCATGTCCATTTGGGCTCCCATAATGAAGTTATCATAGATTGGTTGGTTTATAAATAACATAAATGTATTTATTTTTTTTTCTATTTTTTTTAATAATGTATTTCTTGCCTTTCTAGAAAATGGGAAATCTAAGATCAAGGTGCTGGCAGATTCAAGACGAGGGCTCATTACTTGGTTTGTAGATGGTAACTTTCCACTATGTCCTCATGTGGTGGAAGGAGCTAGCCACTGTCTGTCATCTCCTTTGTAAGGGTCTAAATCCCATTCATGAGGGTCTTTCCCTTATGATACAATCACCTCCCAAAGACCTCACTTCCTAACACCATTACTTTGGGAGTTAGCATTTCAATATATGAATTATGGTTGGACACAAACATTCAGACCATAGCATATACTAATTTAAAAAGATTACAAGTTTCCACAATGATTTTGAAGACATCTTCTCTTTCAAAGATATTTATTTTTGTGTTCTCTTTTTTCCATTTTTTAAAAATTTCAGATCAATATATGGGTACAAACGATTAAGTTACATTGTTTGCATTTGTTAGGTAAAGTCTAAGTTGTACTTAAGCCCTTAACCCAGGAGGTATGCCATATACCTTAGATTTATTTTTTAAGAAAATAATATTTGCCTCCCCACAGGAATTATGACCCCATGGTATACAATTTTGCTATGATACTTCTGGTTTCTTCCTTTCCAGGTCTTCTCCATTGAGCTTCATGACATAGTCGCCTTTCTTTTGTCTTTCTTTTTTCTCCTCTATCCGTCTCCCCTCCACTGTCTTTCTTCCTTTCATCTTCTATCCCTCTTTTCATCCCTAAAACACTTCTCAACAAAAGCAATGATATTTCTGTAGCAGGATATTATTTTCTTTTAATGAACAGGAATGAAAATGAAAGTTAAAATTCATTGAAAAAAAGAATCCTGTGAATGACGGTCACTCTGATGGTTATTAGAACAACTCCAGACAACAAAGAAGAAAATTAGTCTTTGAAAAAATATGACAAGGAAACTCCCCGAGATAAAATGTTCTCTGTTCACAATTTTACCCACAGTTAGCAGTAAGATAGAATACACACATATGGTGCAGAGATTCACATGAACATGAACAAGCAGTGTTTGCCCAGAAAAATCACCTTTCAAAATACTAATATGAGACTATATTACAGTATTAATTTCATTAATAATCTCAAGGTTATATAAGATGCTGTCATTCCATATGACATGTTAGAAATCAATTTTCTATTTAATTATATTAGAACCACTATGTTGAAGCATTTTTCCCTATACAGAAAACTTAATTTTAACTTTAGTAAATCAGTGAACTTTGGAAAAATTTCCTTCTGATCAAACGGGAATTTTCAGCTTAACTTAGTTAGCAAGTACAATGAATGCAGATTATTTAATTCTGACTAAGAAATTTGGCAGAAAGTATGTGCATTAGATGCAATTCTCTGACTCATGCTAATGATGATGCAGTGATTCTGTTATTGAATTTTATGATAAATTGGTATAATTGGGAGAGATGACCACAATATGGTCATGTTATTTTTGGTAGAAATTCAGAGGAGTTTTCAATATAAAATACTAACATCAGTCTAGTATATTCTTGAATAGTATTTACAGTAATTATCATAGGTTGTTTAAAGCCAAATGTATTTCTCCAAATATTTGTCATCACTGCTCACATTTGGCAGAAAAGAGAATCAAACAATAGGAAGGAAGATTTTAATTCCCTAAAGTTGGGAATTGATACATATTTGATCATTCACACTGAGATCCATCCTACTCTACTAAAGGGTTACTAAGTTCATTGTAGTGCCTTGTTCACATAGGCAGGCGCAATAAATCATCTAAAATACATGTGGCAGTAGCATACACTGTATGAGGGGGGAGACAAAGATGCTAAGGTTTGAATGTGTCCCCTAAAGTTTATGTGATGGATGATTCGTTCTCATTGCAACAGGGTTGAGAGATAGGACTTTAAAAGATGAGTGGGTCGGGCGGCGTCTGGCTCAGTCGGTAAGGCGCCGGCCCCATATACTGAGGGTGACGGGTTCAAACCCGGCCCCAGCCAAACTGCAACCAAAAAATAGCCGGGCGTTGTGGCGGGCGCCTGTAGTCCCAGCTACTCGGGAGGCTGAGGCAAGAGAATCGCTTAAGCCCTGGAGTTGGAGGTTGCTGTGAGCTGTGTGAGGCCACGGCACTCTACCGAGGGCCATAAAGTGAGACTCTGTCTCTACAAAAAAAAAAAAAAAAAAGATGAGTGGGTCAATAGGCCTGTGTCCTCATTAATGGATTAATGTCATTATCTCTAGATTGGGTTAGTTAGTTATAGAAAGAGAGAGTGGGTTCCTGATAAACGGGTATGTCTTTCTCTCACTTTCACTCTTATTCTTCATGTTCCCTTTCCTTCTGTATTTCCCTATGGGAGGATGCAACATCAGAGCCTTCCACAGGAGCCCTTTTGCCGTGCCCTTGGAATTCCATTTGCCACGCCCTTGGACTTCATTTCCCAACCTCTTGGACTTCCTGGCTTCCATATCACTGAGCCAAATGAATTCATCTTTCAAATTTACCTAGTCTCAGGTATTCTTTCACAGAGGCAGAAAAAAAGACTAGGACAGAAGCCAATACGTTATTGAATTCTAAAATAAAATTTTATAAATAATAATGCTAAATGAAAAGAGAGAATTCTCAAAGAAATCAAACCATTTTAGTTTAGCAACAAAATCAAAGGGAAGGTATAAAGAATTGCAGAATAGGCTCGGCACCTGTAGCTCAGCAGCTAGGGTGCCAGCCACATACACTAGAGCTGGCTGGTTCGAACCCAGTCTTTGCCTGCCAAACAACAATGATAACTACAACCCATAGCCAGGCAGGTGCCTGTAGTCCCAGCTACTTGAGAGGCTGAGGCAAGAGAGTCGCTTAAGCCCAAGAGTTGGAGGTTGCTGTGAGCTGTGATGTCACAGCACTCACCAAGGGCGACATACTGAGACTCTGTCTCAAAAAAAGAAAATAAATATTTAAAAAAAACAGGAATTGCACAATAAATGATGCACTGAAGGAGAGTAAAGACTCTGGATCAAACCATACAGAGCCTAATTATAACCTTAGACAATTTTGATGGATGTCAGGTAGAACTCAGTTATTAGCACTGCTGGTGCCTTTTCTCTCAAAATTTTTTCTCCGAATTTTTCCCGTGCATGAACTATTCCATATGTCTTCCTTGGTGATTGGTTTTCAGGGCCCTTAATCTTAAGCCAACAATTCAAAAAATATGACTATCCCACAGCTCAAGAAGTATTTCCCAATTATTTTATCCTTCCAGATAAAATTTGGTTTAGACATATGATACTTTGGTATTGAGTTAAAAAACATACTACCCTTTCTTGCAAACTGTTTTTCATCTTATAATCTTAATAAGTTAAACTATAAAATCTGCATACCATCTGGTCCTATAGCTCTCTTAATTCAGGAATTATAAACTAAATTCATTTAACTCATAATACATTTCTGTTTTAAATCTAGGATTTTCTTCCCTTCTTTGAAATAAAAAAAAAAAAAAAGCTAATTTAAAGTTTATGACTTAATGTTTATGACTTAAAATTTTTTGAATTATTTATTTTCATGATCTTTTGTTGTATAATATCTGAAAATTATCATTATAAAAGAGGAATTTATATATTTATTCTACATCTCCTCTTTCTTCACCCATGTACCCACATAGAAACAAAAAAAGTGCTTGTGCATATGTATACAAAATCACTTTAATCACAAGTTTTGGCTCTAAGTGGAAAGTTTGATTTTTGTCTTCAAAAAGTTCTATTTTAATAAAAGGGGCCAGAAAACATAAATAGAACAGAAAGTAGATAATGAATGTGATACTGAGTTTTATAGTAGTAATTTATCAAAGAAATGATCACTGAGGTTTGGATTTGTTGAAGAGGAAGTGGTAAATACCTGAGAAGTGCACTGTAACACCCTGGGGACACATGACAGGGGGAATCAGGAGCTCAGAATTTTCATCCCACATCTGGTATTGATCAGACTTCAGTCAATACATTCATGCTTTTTTATTCTCAAAGACATCTGTGATGTGTCAATGAAAAGAGAAACATACATTTCGATAATTATCAAAGAAGAATTGATCATGTCAGTTTATGAATGCCAGACATATCTTTTCTTTTTTTTTTTTTTTTGGCAGTTTTTGGCTAGGGCTGGGTTTGAACCTACCACCTCCAGCATGTGGGGCTGGCGCCCTACTCCTTTGAGCCACAGGCACCACCCTGTCAGACGTATCTTAACCAAGTAATTAATATCTGAATGTCATATTGATTGTAAAGAAAGAATAGGAGTTTATTATATCAAAAAGATAATTTTCCAGGGGAGGGAGTAACATGTACAAAACCCAAAATAATCATAAAATACACTTTTTTAAAATAAAAGTAATTTTGTACAAGTCTAGAGATTGTAAAACTCAGCTTGGACACACCAGAAATTAACATTTATTTGTATTATTACCTTTTACTAGGCTCACACATACCACACACAGACACAAATTAGAGTATGTTTGCTTAATTTAACTCCCATCCAATTTATATTCAATTATTATCAAAGAATTTATACACATACAGCACACACCTATCATTTAAAATACAAATTGCATTATTATTGACTTACACAATTAATTGACATTTAGCTTTTCCCATTTATTTACCATTTTTATTGTAAATCTAAACATTTTCAAGAAATTATTTTAAATCTACCTCAAAACACTTTTCCTTTAATGCTAGCTATCTCATGACAAAAAATACATAGGTTTTTGATGACTGAAATTTTTTAATTAAATTTTAATATGAAGGCATAATTTTGCAATGTATAAGATATAGCTCTTAAGTTATTTTCTCCTGGCAATCCAAAGATAATACTTCATGGTTTTTTAAATTCGATGGTTTCTTTTAATAAGACAACTGTAAGTCTAATGGTTGTTCTTTTAAATGCAATAAAGTATTTTTAATTCTCCACTCGTCTTTTTTTTTTTTTTTTTTAGGTTTGTTATAACAAGACTGGATGTAGATTTTTGTTTGTTTACTATGAGTGGAAGTTTTCAGCCATTTCTCCTTGAGGCTTGTTTTAGTCCCTTTTTTTCACACTTTCTGAAATTCTAAGCGTCATCTGCATCATCTATCTCTCCACATTATCGTCTATATTTCTTCCTTTTTAGGCTCTTTATACGTCTTAATTCTTTCTCCTTTTTTTCCTGAGGTATTTTACAACTTATAGTCTTTCAGCTATAATTTACTAGATTCACTGTTACTGTGTCACCTCAGATTTTACGTTCTTAAGTGGTTGATTTCTATTGGATTCTTTTAATATTTTCAGCTTATACCACAATCTGCTTTGCCTTGTATCTATCTAAACACTTTAGATATTGATAGCTACATTTCTTAGATCCCTTGAAAATGTTATGACTCTTGTTCTTAGTTTTTAGTTATGTTTATTTATGATGAATACGGCTATTTTGTGTGTGTGGTAGATAGCATATTTGAAGACAATGTAGAAATACACATTTAAAAATAAAGTATTATGATGCTATCTTATTTCAAAGAAGATATGCTTATTTATATGTTTATTTATTTTGTGGGGTAGAACAGGCCAGGTGCAACTTGATACAATTTACAGGATTGTGAGATAATTCAGAGCTGGCTTTCTGTCCTTGTGACAGCAGTACGCTTCAAGTTGACATTTTTTAGAAGATTGAGCCCTTTAAGATTTGCACACAATATGAAGAATTTTACCAGCCTTTCCCTACTTGGCAGGAATTGAAATCTATTTTATTACCATCACCTAAGAAATTATTAAAATCTCTGATAATATTTTAGACTTTATCCAAATCCCAACAAAATCAATAAATTAAATAAATAAATAAATAGTTTGATTAGAAAATGGGCAAATGATGTGAACAGACATTCCTGAAAATAAAACATACAAATGTTTTATTAGCCATACAAATGGATAATAGGCATGTGAAAAATTGTTCAACATTATTAATCATCAGACAAATGCAAATAAAAATAACAATGAAGTATCATTTTGGGAGAAATAAGGAGACAGGACTGAGTCCAGATACATGGTCTTGAAGATTTGGTTCAGGTGTTAAAGTAAATAACCTCAGGGTAGGAGCTAACTAGAGGGGCAGATACTCGTAGCCGAGAACTGGCCTCAAACTGCTTGTCAACTATCTCTGTCCCCTTACATGAATTTTGGCTAATTATCATAATATTTACATTGTAGTTTTAAAATTTCCCTGCCCTGAAGTCACCCTGACATTTCTGAGACAAATAGATAAAAAATGAAAACGAGAGGGCACTCAATTATAGAAATTACTACCCAAAGTCTTACTTAACCTTGATCATTCTTTCTCTCAGGTAGTAAGACTGCCAAAGAACAAAACCCACTCTTCCCAATGCAGCTGCTCTTTCTAGCCTACCTGCTCTTTCTCTGGAGAGAGTGTATTTGCACTTTCAATTAAAACATCGATCACTGCTTCGCTTGTGTGGTACACCCAGAAATTTCTTTCTCCCAACAGTCACCAAGAACCTGGCAAAAAAAAAAAACCTCCCCTCATAGGTTACTGAAAAATCTTATCCTTCATTTTTAACCAATGTCTATTTTTGTCTATTATGAAAAAAGACAAAAAATAAAAAATTCTGGCATGAATGTGGAGAAAAGGAAACTCTTATAAGTTGTTGGAAATGTCACTGAGGAGAACAATGTGGAGATTACTCAAATACTACAAATAGAGTTACCATATGACACATAAAACTCCCTATTGGGCATTTAACCAAAGGAAAGGAAATTGTTATATCAGAAGGACATATACCATTGTAGTCAGTGTGGAATTATTCACAAGGGTCAAGACATAGAATCAATCTATGTGTATGACGGATGAATGGTTAAGGAAAATGTGGTATATGTACATAATGGAATACTATTTAGCAACAAGAAAAAAGGAAACCCTGTCATTTGTAGGAACCTGGATGGAACTGGACAATACCATGGTAAATGAAATAGTCCAGGAACAGGAAGTTGAACATTTCATATTCTCAGTCATATGTTGAACTCATATGTTCAAAATGTCGGTCTGAAAGAAGGAAAATGTAGAACAAAGGAGATTAGCTGCTAGGGAGGGTAAGAGGAGGAAGGGATATAGGGAGAGATTTGTTAATGGATACAATATTACAGCTAGACAGAAGAAATACCTTCCAGTGTTCTATACTTCTATAGGCTGACTATCGTAACAAAAATGCACACTTTTGAATAGCTCAAAAGAGGATATTGAATATTTCTAACACAAAGAAATGACAAATATTTGACAAGATGGATATGCTACCCAAGTCTTATCACTATATAGTATACTTCTTTAAACATAATTATACCTATAAATATTTATAATTATATGTTAGTTTTAGGAAAATATTTAGTAGTATGCATCCAGAGAAAAAGTGATTTCAAATGCTGAACTATCTTCTCTATGTTTACTTCTTCTGGATATTGAGCTCTATGCTTCATTGCATTATTGTTATTTGATAATTCAGTGATATTATTTAACATTTTAAATAAATTTTGTACTTAATGTCAAGTTTGGGTAAAAATAACCTCATTTTTTACTAGTAGAGGTATGAAGTCTGGACATTTTACATTGATATTTTACATTATTTTACATTACTTTCCAGATTTATTTATATATTTTTAACCAATGTCAAATTGATTTTATTATAGTGATTTATTATATTGATTTTATTATTTATATATTATATATTATATTGATATTTATTATTATCCAGCTATTTAAACTTGTCTTGGAATTTTCATTTTAAAAATATTTTTGTTTTGTTTTAAAATAATGTTTATTGATTATTCAATATGACCTATAGAGATCATGGGGTAAAGGCAATTGGTAATAATGATGTTGGTAAGGAATATTAGAGAAAACTACAGGTGGAGATGGTGAAAATATTTCATTTTTGGATGTGTTGAATTTAACATTCTTTTTAAGATATACATGTGTGATGTATTTTTATTTTGTATTTTATTAATATACACCTGTGATAAGCCATTCTTACACGTCTTGGTTTATACCCTACTTGAACTTGTTTACAATTCAAACCTTGTCAGTTCCTA
Source organism: Nycticebus coucang (assembly GCF_027406575.1). Taxonomy (NCBI): domain Eukaryota; kingdom Metazoa; phylum Chordata; class Mammalia; order Primates; family Lorisidae; genus Nycticebus; species Nycticebus coucang. The sequence continues at coordinate 39,106,302 of NC_069798.1, forward strand.
AGAAATAGCAATATGTGCTTGTTATTAAAAGACAATAAAGATACAAATGAAAAATTATTAAGATCATCCCACTCCTATCTACCCTTGAGGTAATTAATCTTTAGTTAGTATTCTTTATTTGTTTGCTATTTCATTTTTAGTTTTTAACTCAAATGTTCTTTTGCTTTTGGTTTAACAATTTAATATTATAGGGTGTTTATATCCATCATCTTATCTTTTATATATTTTATTTCAAAGTTTTATAGGGTTCAACATCTTGTGGGGTTACACGAATAGCTTTTATAATTCATGAGTCATGGTTATGAGTATGCCCATCTCCCATTTAGTGCTCATAGTATCCATTAGATAGGCTTTCACCCATCTATTCCTCCCCTCCAATAAATTTCTATTAATTTTTGCTTCCATCTGTGTACCTTTGTGCTTATTAGTTAGTTCTAATTTAATAGTGAGTATGTGGTGTTTATCTAAAGAAGTATGAATTTTTTTTAATACTTAGAATAATGATACCAGAGGTGGTGGGTTCAAACCTGGCCCTGGCCAAAAACTGCAAAAAAAAAAATTGTGTAATGGTCTTCAATTCCATCCAAATTATTGCAAAAGTCCCTATGTCATCCTTCTTCATCACTGATTAGTACTGCATATTCCATGATACGCACATATATATATATATATATATATATCACATTTTGTTAATCCACTCACTAATTGATGGGTACATGGGGTTGATTCCACATCTTTGCAATTGTAAACAGTGCTGTGATAAACATGTAAGTGCAGGTGCTTTTTTGATAAAATTATGTATGTTCCTTTGGGTAAATACTTAGTAGTAGAATTTCTAAATTAAATGGTAAGTTGACCAAAACCCAAAGATTCCACCAAGAGACTCTTGAAACTGATAAATAAATTAAGCGAAGTCTTGAGTTACAAAATCAATATATACAAATCTGTAGAATGTTACATACCAATAACAATCAAACCTCAATTTTCACATCTATAAAATGTGGATTAAAAAATATAACTAACTCTTGAATTATTTTATAGTTTACATAAAAGAAAGAAATATGCATACGGTAAAATTTTAGATTTTTTTTTTCATCTGTCACTTCGTAGACACACTTTTTCATGTGTCACTTCGTAGACACACACCTTAACACAGAATAAAAGTGTAGAATGAAAGAGAGATTCATGGTGGGGAGAGGGGATTAATTCAGGTTCTTACATGAGGAGAAGCCCTTACATCTGCATGTGATCAGCTCTTAGTCATCTCATCCAATTCCTACTCCAAAATGGAAAGGATCATTTGGTTTTGAAGAGATTAAAAGAAGAAGATAAAAGGATACTCTCTAGAAAAAAATATAAAAAATAAAGCTTTCTCAAATTTACAAAGATCTCTTTCTCCAACCTGCATTCCACTTAAATGGCCCAGAAAAATAACTATTATCCCACCAGCACTCACCATGTTATTTGCTTTCTGTCCCTTTATTGATTTACCTTTAATGTATAATTATCCAGTGTGCTTAACATAACTAATTCAGGCCCGGCTTAACTGCCTGTCAAATGAAGACATTCTCATTATTCTCCCCTGAGCTATTTTTCATCTTTCTTTTCCGATTTCTTTAGCCCTGCTTATGCTAAATTAGAACTTTGGAGACTATCATTTGTTAATGTAAATGAACTGTTCCTGTTCCAATTTATCAGGCATCAAGCACCCCATTTGTAACTGTGGCCACTATTCCAAGCACAGATTTGTTTTATGGGTTAATGATGAAGCCATCATTATTTGCTAACATAAGTGGGGGATTTGAAAGAAGTCAGGATCTGATGGATTATGACTGAGAATGACACCTAGACAGCTGGACAAGGATGGGGAGAGACAGGCTGAAATGAAATGGCAACAACAATAGCACTGCAAAATAAAACAATACAAAGAGGCTAGGACCCCAGAAGCAGGGGAAAATACCCACTGAGTGATGTTCCTTGGGTGGTTCCAGATTCCAAAGAATTTGTTAGCCAGACGTTAACATTTAAAATTCCACTTAACTCAGAAAACATGAGAAAGGTCAAAGAACTCAATCATCTCTTTTCAGCCCCCTTTTTTGCTAATTTGAGCACTTTTCCCTATTCAGGGAAAATATCAAAGTGGTATATGGTATATTTAAAACTACTAAGACTTAATGAGCTTCTGTCAGGTTTTAACCCTGTTTACATTTGATTGTTTCCAGAAATATTTTTATTTTAATTGGCATATAACCAAAAATTCTGCCAAACTGAAAGGAATAGTATAGCAGTGGTGGCAATTTAGGCAGTTGTTCTTGTGGCTTTATGTTATATAATAAAAGAAAAAAATGGGGAAAGGATATTTTAAAGGAAACTTAGAATATAAGAAGACTACTGGCAATTTCTCACCTCAAAATTATTAAGTAGCTGCCCATATAATCTTCAAGATATGTTTTTGCTCAGATGACACAGAAGAACTATTACCTACATGGTAATAATGGAATGTAGAAATTCTTTCAGAGAGTTTTGTTTCCTTTTTTAATTCAATTTTAAAGAAGACTTTTTAAATATGTGAAATTGTGTTATATACAATTATCTAATAATTTCTCTTTATGTCCAAATATTCAGAATTTTTATTTCTAAACATTAATAATCTGAAGAAAAAGTGAATAACAGAGTTAAATAATTGCTTTTAGAATATACTATCACTTAATTGAATTCATAGGCTATGCTTTCAATTTTGTCAGGGATTTTAAGACCAAAAACCATTGAAAGTATAATTCAAAAGCTCAAGTTATGACTTTAATGCATCTATAAGATTAACATGTGTTCAATATTTTATTAAACTCATTGTTAATTATAAAATCGGGTAGATCTTATAGTTGTTCAAAGAAGCACAATGTCATGTGGAATTCAGACTTAAAAGCAGAAGGGCCCTTTTCAGGGAGAGAATGGTCAGTTGAACCTCCACAGGACTGAATTTTTTTTTTTTTTTTTAGACAGATTGTCTCTCTGTTACCCTGGGCAGAGTGATATAGCATTATCATACTTCACAGCAACCTCAAACTCTTGGACTCAAGTGATCCTCTTGCCTCAGCCTACAGAGTAACTGGGATTACAGATACCCACCACACACCTGACTAATTTTTCTATTTTTAGTAGGAGATGAGATCTTGCTCTTGCTCAGGCTGGTCTTGAACTCAATCCACCTTCCTCAGCCTCCCAGAGTGTTAAGAATACAGGGGTGAGCCACCACACCCAGCCATTAGGACTGAATTTATTTTTATGTCCATAGATGAGAATTAGTTTTCATTGTAACCTATGATTTTTTACAAAGTTATAAAACAGCTTAAAGCCAAGAAAAAGTCAAAATTAAAAATCTGAAAGTATATGCTCAAAAAGCCCAGTTTTTGATGGATACATTTTTTGCTTATTGTAAATTTCCTCATAAAACATGGTATTTTTATTGTTTTAAAATGTTTTGTGACATCAATATCCAAAATATACCTACTTAAAGATAAGAAAGATTTTTAGTTAATTTCATTTTGCAAAAGTTAGAGAAAACAAGTTACACAATGGAGTGCTGGGGGGTGCTAAAAACTTCAGTTTGAATATCACTATGCTCCCATTCCTGAGAGGGAAGGAAGATCTGTGACATAGCAAACTCTCTCTGTCAATGGAGAACTGTTCACAGTGAATGGCCTTATAATTTCACACCACCTGAATCTCATTACCATCTAATATGAGAGGTACTTTGAGAAGAAAATTTCAAATCAAATAACAGCTTGTATGTAAAAAATATATTGTGGAAATAAATGAAGATCACCCAAGTGAGAACAAACAGAGGTTATTTAACCAGAACTTCCTTTTGCAAAGCAGTAAACCTGTATTACTTGCATTTGGCAAAGACTCCAAAGACAGGCAGGGAAGTGGGAAAACATCAGAGTGCAAAAAAGGAAAGGCACCAGAACTCTTTTAGAGGTGGTTGTTGGCATGGGGAACTTAAAGGCAGGCAAAATACAACTGGGACATGTTGCATATGGGTTGAAGACTCCTAATATGAAAATCTGATATCTGAAATGCTTCAAAATTTGAAAATTTTTGAGTGTCAATGTGACATCACAAGTAGAAAATCCCAAAACCTGGTTTCATGGATAAAATTATTGTGTGAAATTACTTTATGTGTAGAAGGTATATATGATTCATAAATGAATTTTATGTTTTGACTTGAGTCCATTCTCAAGATATCTCATTATGTTTAAACAAATATTCCAAAATCTAAAACTTTATAAGATTCCAAAGGATTCTGGTACTAAGTATTTCAGATAAGGGATATTCAACCTATAACTTAATTGGGGAACATATTTCACTTTCTCTAGATATTCCTGAGCTAGACGCAGGGATTAAACTTCAGAAACTGATGACTGTGTTAGGACTCAGGGAATAATACCTCAAAGTATAGTAACTGAGCATGCTGAATAGTTTGAAGTAAAGGAAATTAGAAGGGCCAAAGACGCATGGTATTTCTGACCTTCAATTGTCCTCCTGTCTCTTGCCCTTTCTCCCCCAAAGTAAGTCATAGAAACTAGAATTTCTTTTCCTTAAGGCAAGTCATAGAAATTAGAACCCTGGAGAGGCGGAACAAGATGGCAGCTGAGTAACAGTTTTCTTGCATCTGGGCACCGTGAGTCTGGGGAGATAGAACTCCAGGCATCTCTGGCTGGTGGGATCTGCCTATCATCACCCCTGAGCAGATACAGGGAGTCAGCGAGAGACTTCTCGACCCCAAGAGGAGGACTAAAACAGTGGAAAACCGGCAAGTGGTCGCGTGTGTTCAATCGGTCTAAACCCGCCCGCAACTGTAAGTTCAGTAGCAGCGAGACTGCAAACCAGAAAGGCCTTACCTGTGAACTGTTTTGGTGTCTTTGCACTTGGCACTCAGTTGAACTGCCTTGGGGAGAGCCTGAGCGGGAGTGCAGAGAACTTTGGCTGTTTTCTAGGGCCCCAGTCTGAGCCGCTGAGCCAGACGGAACTAATGGTGTTTGGCATTGGGTTACAGGGAGCCATTGTGAGTGATCTGCCCCGGCAAGCTCCGCCCTCAGGGTCGCAGAACTAGAATTGGGTGGGAGCTGGTAACCCAGCGACCAAGTAGCCTAAGAGCGGGGTCTGAGCCACCTTGCAGCCCTAACCCTCAGGGGCAGAGTGAGACCAGTTTTGGCACACTGGGTAAGTGGATAGCCACTTCAGCAGTGATTCCAGCGACAAGCACTTTCCTGGGAAAGCTTCTGCTCAGCAAGTGAACAAGTTCAACATGCCTTTTAAGTGGGCTGAAGAGAGATTTAGGGTGTCTACCTGCTGGGGTTTGAGAAATCAGCACCCTCCAGTCATATCAGAACTGTGATTAACATCTCATACCCCACGTGTTGCCCAGACAATATTCAATAACATATACAAACTGCTTTGTTTTTGGTTGTGTATTTTTTTCTTTTTTTTTTTTTGTTTGGTTGTTTTATTTTCTTTATTTTGACGTTGTTGATGTTCTTTTGTTTTTTAATTTCAATCTTTTCCATACAGATCCCTTTTTCTTTCTCAATTTTTCTAGTTTAATTATAATTTCCCATTGCTGCCTTTTTTAATAACTAGAACTTCATTTTTGCTAGTGTTTCTACTGCTATCATTTCGTTTTTCACCCAACTTTATCCCCATAAAGTTTTCTGTTTGCTTGTTTTGGCTTGATTTATAGCATTTTTGTCTTTCCTCTCTACTTGGTGGAGGTGAGGTACTGTGTCTGATCAGGTTAGCAAAGAGCCACTGACCTCAAGGGAACCACCCAACTGGGCACCGCCAGAAGGTGGGTTTTTTTTTAAGGTTGTGTCAAAGTACCCTACTGTACACCTATATTGCCCTGTCTCCCTCTTTCTGTGCCTCTCTTCTTTTTGTCAATATTCCTTATACCCACCCCCTCTCCTTTCTCTTTCTTTTTTTTCTTATCACTCGGTCCTCCTTTCTTTCATCCCTTTTTTGCTCTTCAACCTTTTCACCCTTCTGGTCCTGTAACCCTTACTCCACAGGCACGAGAACTTAAAGAGCAAGAGGAAGTGAAAGTAAATTAGGGCAAGGAAACAGATAAAAGAAACAACTCATGAGGAAGAATCAGCAGAAAACTCCAGGCAACATGAAGAACCAGTCCAGAACAACCACGCCAAGAGACCATGAGGTAGCTACTGCAGATGATTCCACCTATGAAGAAATGCTAGGAATGACAGAAAGGGAATTTAGAATACACATGTTGAAAACAATGAAAGAAATGATGGAAACTGCTAATAAAGTGGAAAATAACCAAAAGGAAATCCAAAAACAGAATCAAATAAGAGATGAACGATATGAAGAATATAAAAAGGATATAGCAGAGCTGAAGGAACTGAAACAGTCAATTAGGGAACTTAAAGATGCAATGGAAAGTATCAGCAACAGGTTAGACCATGCAGAAGAAAGAATTTCAGAGGTAGAAGACAAAGTTCTTGAGATAACTCAGATAATAAAAGACGCAGAAAAGAGAGAGAAAGCACAACGTTCACTGTCAGAATTATGGGACTTTATGAAGCATTCCAACATATGAATTATAGGAATCCCAGAAGGGGAAGAAGAATGCCCCAGAGGAATGGAAGCCATACTAGAGAATATTATAAAAGAAAATTTCCCAAATATCACCAAAGATTCTGACATACTGCTTTCAGAGGGATATCGGACCCCAGGTCGCCTCAACTCTAACCGAGCTTCTCCAAGACACATTGTGATGAATCTGTCCAAAGTCAAGACAAAAGAAAAGATTCTGCAAGCTGCCAGGAGTAAGCGCCATTTGACCTACTGGGGCAAATCCATCAGAGGGACAGCTGACTTCTCTAATGAAACTTTCCAAGCAAGAAGACAATGGTCATGTACCTTTAATCCACTTAAACAGAACAATTTCCAGCCCAGAATTCTGTACCCTGCTAAGCTAAGCTTAAAAATTGACGGAGAAATCAAATCATTTACGGATATACAAACATTGAGGAAATTCGCCACAACAAGACCAGCTCTACAGGAAATACTTCAACCTGTTCTGCACACTGACCACCACAATGGATCAGCAGCAAAGTAAGAACTCAGAAATTAAAGGACAGAACATAACCTCCACACTGATGCAAAAGATAAAACTAAGCAACTCTCACAAAATAAGAGAAATAGAATACTACCACACTTATCAATTATCTCAATAAATGTTAATGGCTTGAATTCCCCACTGAAGAGACATAGATTGGCTGACTTGATTAAAAAACACAAGCCATCCATTTGCTGTCTGCAAAAAACACACCTGGCTTCAAAAGACAAATTAAAGCTCCGAGTCAAGGGTTGGAATACAATTTTTCAGGCAAATGGAATTCAGAAGAAAAGAGGAGTTGCAATCTTATTTTCAGATACATGTGGATTTAAAGCAACTAAAGTAAAAAAAGAGAAAGATGGTCATTTTATATTGCTCAAGGGAAAAATACAAAAGGAAGACATTTCAATTCTAAATATCTATGCACCCAATTTAAATGCTCCCAGATTCTTGAAACAGACCTTACTCAGTCTGAGCAATATGATATCTGATAATACCATAATAACAGGGGACTTTAACACTCCTCTTTCAGAGCTGGACAGATCCTCTAAACAGAAATTAAACAAAGATATAAGGATTTAAATGAGACCCTAGAACAACTGTGCTTGACAGACGCATATAGAACACTCCACCCCACAGATAAAGAATATACATTCTTCTCATCACCCCATGGAACAGTCTCCAAAATTGATCATATCCTGGGACACAAAACAAATACCAACAGAATCAAAAGAATTGAAATTTTACCTTGTATCTTCTCAGACCATAAGGCACTAAAGGTGGAACTCAACTCTAACAAAAATGCTCGACCCCACCAAAAGACATGGAAATTAAACAATCTTCTGTTGAATAACAGATGGGTGCAGGAAGAAATAAAACAGGAAATCATTAACTTCCTTGAGCATAACAACAATGAAGACACAAGCTACCAAAACCTGTGGGACACTGCAAAAGCAGTTCTGAGAGGAAAATTCATCGCTTTAGATGCCTACATTTGAAAAACAGAAAGAGAGCACATCAATAATCTCGCAAGAGATCTTATGCAATTGGAAAAAGAAGAACAATCTAAGCCTAAACTCAGTAGAACAAAAGAAATATCCAAAATCAAATCAGAGATCAATGAAATTGAAAACAAAAGAATCATTCAGAAAATGTGGCGAGACTAATGAGGAATAGAAAAGTAAAATCTCTAGTAACCTCAATCAGAAATGATAAAGGGGAAATAACAACTGATCCTACAGAGATACAAGAGATCATCTCTGAATACTACCAGAAACTCTGTCCAGAATTTTGACAATGTGAAGGAAATGGATAAATATTTGGAATCACACCCTGTCCCTAGACTTAGCCAGGAAGAAATAGAGCTCCTGAACAGACCAATTTCAAGCACTGAGATCAAAGAAACAATAAAAAATCTTCCAACTAAAAAATGCCCTGGTCCAGATGGCTTCACACAAGAATTCTATCAAACTTTAAGGAAGAGCTTATCCCTGTACTGCAGAAATTATTCCAAAAAATTGAGGAAGAAGGAATCTTCGCCAACACATTCTATGAAGCAAACATCACCCTGATACCAAAACCAGGAAAAGACCCAAACAAAAAGGAGAATTTCAGACCAATCACACTCATGAACATAGATGCAAAAATTCTCAACAAAATCCTAGCCAATAGATTACAGCTTATCATCAAAAAAGTCATTCATCATGATCAAGTAGGCTTCATCCCAGAGATGCAAGGCTGGTTTAACATACGCAATTCCATAAACTTATCCACCATATTAACAGAGGCAAAAATAAAGATCACATGATCCTCTCAATAGATGCAGAAAAAGCATTTGATAAAATCCAGCATCCTTTTCTAATTGGAACACTGAAGAGTATAAGCATAGGTGGCACATTTCTAAAACTGATTGAAGCTATCTATGACAAACCTACAGCCAATATTTTACTGAATGGAGTAAAACTCAAAGCTTTTCCTCTTAGAACTGGAACCAGATAAGGTTGTCCTCTGTCACCTTTACTATTCAACATAGTGCTGAAAGTTCTAGTCAATACAATTAGGCAAGACAAGGAAATAAAGGGAATCCAAATGGGAGCAGAGGAGGTCAAACTCTCCCTCTTTGCTGACGACATGATCTTATACTTAGAGAACCCCAAAGACTCAACCACAAGACTCCTAGAAGTCATCAAAAAAATACAGAAATGTTTCAGGATATAAAATCAATGTCCACAAGTCAGTAGCCTTTGTATACACCAATAACAGTTAAGATGAGTAGCTAATTAAGGACACAACTCCCTTCACCATAGTCTCAAAGAAAATGAAATATCTAGGAATATACCTAACGAAGGAGGTGAAGGACCTCTATAAAGAAAACTATGAAATCCTCAGAAAGGAAATAGCAGAGGATATTAACAAAGGAAGAACATATCATGCTCATGGCTTAGAAGAATCAACATTGTTAAAATGTCTATACTTCCCAAAGCAATCTACCTATTCAATGCCATTCCTATCAAAACACCAACATCGTACTTTCAAGATTTGGAAAAAATGATTCTGCGTATTGTATGGAACCGGAAAAAACCCCGTATAGCTAAGACAGTTCTTAGTAACAAAAATATAGCTGGGGGCATCAGCATACCAGATTTTAGTCTGTACTACAAAGCCATAGTGGTCAAGACAGCATGGTACTGCCACAAAAACAGAGACACAGACACTTGGAATCGAATTGAAAACCAAGAAATGAAACTAACATCTTACAACCACCTAATCTTCGATAAACCAAACAAGAACATACCTTGGGGGAAAGACTCCCTATTCAATAAATGGTGTTGGGGACCTGGATGTCTACATGTAAAAGACTGAAACTGGACCCACACCTTTCCCCACTCACAAAAATTGATTCAAGATGGATAAAGGACTTAAATTTAAGGCATGAAACAATAAAAATCCTCCAAGAAAGCATAGGAAAAACACAGGAAGATATTGGCTTGGGGAAAGACTTCATGAAGAAGACTGCCATGGCAATTGCAACAACAAAAATAAATAAATGGGACTTCATTAAACTGAAAAGCTTCTGTACAGCTAAGGAGACAATAACCAAAGCAAAGAGACAACCTACACAATGGGAAAGGATATTTGCATATTTTCAATCAGACAAAGGCTTGATAACTAGGATCTATAGAGAACTCAAATTAACCCACATGAAAAAAGCCAACAATGCCACATATCAATGGGCGAGAGACATGAATAGAACCTTCTCTAAAGATGACCGATGAACGGCTAACAAACACACGAAAAAATGTTCATCATCTCTATATATTAGAGAAATGCAAATCAAAACAACCCTGAGATATCATCTAACCCCAGTGAGAATGGCCCACATCACAAAATCTCAAAACTGCAGATGCTGGCGTGGATGTGGAGAGAAGGGAACACTTTTACACTGCTGGTGGGACTGCAAACTAGTACAACCTTTCTGGAAGGAAGTATGGAGAAACCTCAAAGCACTCAAGCTAAACCTCCCATTTGATCCTGCAATCCCATTACTGGGCATCTACCCAGAAGGAAAAAACTCCTTTTATCATAAGGACACTTGTACTAGACTGTTTATTGCAGCTCAATTTACAATCACCAAAATGTGGAAACAGCCTAAATGCCCACCAACCCAGGAATGGATTAACAAGCTGTGTTATATGTAGACCATGGAATACTATTCAGCCATTAAAAAAAATGGAGACTTTACATCCTTCGTATTAACCTGGATGGAAGTGGAAGACATTATTCTGAGTAAAGCATCACAAGAATGAAGAAGCATGAATCCTATGTACTCTCTTTTGATATGAGGACAATTAACGACAATTATGGTTATGTGGGGGGAAGCAGAAAGAGGGACTGAGGGAGGGGGGTGGGGCCTTGGTGTGTGTCACACTTTCTGGCTGCAAGACATGATTGCAAGAGGGACTTTACCTAACAATTGCAATCAGTGTAACCTGGCTTATTGTACCCAATGAATCCCCAACAATAAAAAAAAAAAAAAGAAAAAGAAAAAATCCAAGGAGGGTCACTATCCACACCCATCCAAGAAACCACTCATCAAAAAAAAAAAAAAAAAAGAAAGAAATTAGAATTCTTTTCCCCTAAAAGTGAGACATTAAATTTAGAAATATTCCTTTCTCCCTTAAAGACCCACATTCCAGAGGGGTCCTGCCCCATAACCAAGATAAAGAAATACTTCACAGATAAGCCAAAAATAATCTCAATAAATAGATCTTGCTGGATTTTCTCCTTTGGTCTGTTGCTATTGAATCATACCTGTTTGTTCAATGACATTTATACACAGCTGCCTGTTCTTCAATAAACCCAAGCATATAAAAAAGAAAGGTGGGTCTTTGAGTCTTCATTTTTGAAGGCTCTTAAGTAACATAAAACGTTTATTAAATAAATCCTTTATGTTTTTCTCTTAGCAACGTATCTTTTGTAACAGGAGGACCAGCCATGACCATATGACACGTGAGGAAAGATAGCACATCTTTCTGCCCCTGCGAACTGGCTGACAAAGTGATTCCTATCTGGGACAGTTGCTTCCGAGGTCATGGTTTGTTTTCCTGGACTATTTGTTGCAGAGGCTGTGTTTTGGCATCCTGGGATGGCTGATGCAGAAGTTGTAGGTCAGAGCTCTACTGTTGTATAGAGACTAGCCCTTGTTTGTATAGTCAATTTCTCATTCGCTGTTTTGGTCATTTTCTCACTTATAAGAAGTTGGGCCAATTGAGGTTAAAGGTTAAAAATCCAGATCTTTACCACTCATAGATTGTCATGTTATCTCCATAGATAACTATATGGCAAAGACTTCCCAACCTTTTGGTTGTATCTTCATGGCAATCATTTGATGAGACAGTCACTGGGCAGAATTATTTAAAATGACACATAGACTGCAACCAACCAGTATTATGCCCAATATGACGAAAATATGAACAATTAATACTCCTCATCAGATGCTTTAGAACCAGGGACCAAATTTCTTAGGAAAGATCAAGAGAACAAATTCCATAGGATGTGAAATGCCTTAGAAAGCCAAGTAGCTGTTTCCTTAAGGTGATGTATACAGTTTTATTTTGTCTATTTCACTGATTGAGGTACAAAAGGAAGTATTAGCAATGCACATTTACACATGATTAGAATTCTAGAGCAAGGCAGTGGTCTGTCATTAGCTCATAATGAGAGCTGAAAATGATCTTCATTCCTTCAAGGGGAGAAGAAATAGTGATAAGTATTACTGACTTATTAAATAAACTTCTTACAGCCTTTAAGAAGTGATTCACTGGGAACATTGTTCTAATTCTTTTTTGGGGGGATTCATTGAGGGTACAATAAGCCAGGTTACACTGATTGCATTTGTTAGTTAAAGTCCCTCTTGCAATCATGTCTTGCCCCCAGAAGGTGTGGCATGCACCAAGGCCCCTCCCCTCTCCCTCCTTCCCTCTCTCTGCTTTTCCTCCCCCTCATAACCTTAATTGTCATTAATTGTTCTCATATCAAAATTGAGTACATAGGATTCATAATTCTTGAGCAAACAATTCAGTAATTCCTCCAGTTAGAGTGCCTGAATAATCAAAGATGGTCTCACTTTGTACCTTGTGTCTAAGTCAAAATTTTTAGACATGGGGAGTTATAGATTTAGAGTCTCTGTGTATAGACAAGTTCTAAAATATTAATCTTCCATTTCATGAGTTTTTAGTCTGAGGCAAACAGCGGTCAGTATCTTGACCACAAAGGAAATAGTATACAGGAGCAAAACATGGAGATCCATGGAACAAAGGAATCATTCATGATGTAATCATATCTGAGACTTTGCATTACTTGGGTTATAAATTTCCATTCTTATTAGTTCCTTTCAGGTGGTAAACATTTGGCCCATAATTTCAGGAAGGTTGTTAAAGACAAATTAAGAATTTCCTAGTGCCTGATCAATAAACTACAGAAATTTATTTTAAATTTTTTCGTTTTTCTTAAAGAGGACACTAGCAAAGTCATAGTTTGCTTTGTTAAAATTCATTTGTCTATATAGGTGCATGGAAGGACCACTGACTGTAATTCCCTAAGGTCTCATCTGACAAGACAGAAATTGTCCAGAGGTTTTTATCACAGGACCCAGACCTGCTTACATATTTAGCAATTAGCAAAATTGAGCACAGTGGTTTCTATTTGAGTAATCTAAAAATAGCAGGAGACTGAGCATGTTCTGACCTACAAATTATCATAAAGAGGAAAGAAAAGAGAAAAGGAGACATTGGTAGATAAAACCAATGTCCAAAGATAAAACCAGATGTCTACAGAAAATGAGAAGAATTGCCATAAACAAGCAAATGAAAAACATAAGAGGGATTAGACAGGGGTTTTGATGCAACATCTTTTTTTTTTTTTGTGGGTTTTTTTTTTTTTTTTTTGGCCGGGGCTGGGTTTGAACCCGCCACCTCCGGCATATGGGACCGGCGCCCTACCCGCTGAGCCACAGGAGCCGCCCTTGATGCAACATCTTAATGTGGAAATTGTCCAGTATCTGAGATCATCTGCTTGTTTGAAAGTTTGGGTCATGAATTACTTTTAAAGATTGACTACTTCTGGACAATTTATGAGGATTTATAACTTGAGGTCTTCTAACATAATAGACTTTTTTTGCCTGGAATTTTGGATTGCTTCCCCTGGTTGTAAAATGGGAACCTAATGATTGACTCTCTGGTGCTTCAGTTCCATATTTGTTATCAGGTCCCTTTTCACAGGGTTCAAGAGCAATTTTTGTCTCACATCTTTTCCAATAGACATAATCTGGCTAAAAGATCATAATGAGACTGCTTAGGAAGATGTGAACAAATGGCCTTCATATGTTAGTAAACTATATGATTTCTTTGCAATATTTTATTATATTTGCATGAGACAATGTAGAGTCTAGTAGTACAGATAAAATTCATAGCTGTGTGAGCCTCACAGATACCACTTATAGGGAGGTGTCCTCATATAAAAGTACAATTACGTGGTACAGGGAGCTTTGCTGATGTCATTAAGGTCAAGAACTATGACACAGGGAGTCCTTCCCTGCATAATACAAGTCGACCAAACCGAATCATATGATTTCTTAAAAGTGGAGAACTTCTTTCTTGGCTGCAGTTAAGAGGGAGATGTGACTCTATAACAGAACCAGAGACAAGGTTCCATGAGAAAGCCTGGACCCACTGGTCTGCTTTAAAGATGGTGAAAGAGGCTACAAGTGACAGAATAGGAATAGCCTCTAGAACTTAGAAAGAGGCAAAGAAATGAATTCTTCTGAAAGGAACCTGGCTCTGCTGACATCTTGGTTTTAGCCCTGTGAGACCGCTTGGGGACTTCTAATCTATAGGAATTTAAGATGACAAATATCTATTGTTTAAAGCCATCATATTTATGGTATATTATTCCTTGCGATAGAAAATTAATTCATTAAGTAACCCTAAGTTGCATGCACCCCAAATAATTCTAAATTATTTTATAAATGATTACTGATATTGTCCAACTTTATACTTAATCATCATTCTTAATTTAACTCAGGTCTCAGGTTTAAATTCTATAGTTGCCTGTGTACCTGACTTATGAGAGGGATAGATCTTTAAGGGCCACTGAAATTGGAAAGGGAAAAAATTGGATGTAGAGAGGCAAACTGAAGAGAAGAAATGGGACCATTAACTAAAAAATAAGTTTGGTGTTTGGTGCTTAAGTTTGTCAAATTGCCTGTTAGCTTTGGCCAAATATTCTTTTACTGAAGCAATTTTTGAATCAGAATTGTATTCTGAGTTTTCTGTATGCCAATCAAAATATGCTTTCTACTGAACCTTAGTAATCCTGTTCCCATTCTTTTCTATGGTGTCTCTTAAATCACCAGCTTTGTTAATTCAAATGTGCCACACGGCAGTCACGGAAGGTCCAAATGATCTGTGGCATCTAGAGAGAGAGATGCAATAATGAGGATTATAATGAGAGGATTTAGCCTCAGAAGCCTGATGAGAGCTTGTAATTGTTGCTTGAAAGTAGTGTTAGTGCACAAGTCTTGGGCCCCCAACTGTATAGCTGGCTGCCTCTAAACGCAGACCAGGAAATTTGTCCCTCCAGAAAGGCAAATAAGCAAAGAAAACACTTTCTGTTAGTCAGAGGCAAGATCACGTAAGTAAATAATAGAGACAAATGGAAAATCTTATCTAATCTTATTTGTGATCCACAACAAACTTGTCTGTACCTGTGTGAAGTGTAAGCTCATCAGTCTGTGAGGCTTGAATCACATGCTTATCAAGCCCATATCCGTGTCTGGTCCTGTCACTGTCCTCCTTACAACATACAACATTTTTACCTAGCACACCATAGAACAGCAACACAAAAGAGCAAACACAGATGAAAAGGAATGTCCTGAGTATACCAAAGATGGCAAACAATAGGAAACAATAGCAAAATTCAGAAAATACACTGAGATTAAACAGGAAAGAAACTCAAAGCAAGGTTGAGTTCTCGTGTAGTATGGACTTACTACATCGGCGTAGACCCAAGAAGCTGTGAGCAGCAACTTGAAAGGTCTGTGGTTGGTGCTCCTTGAGGAAGGCTGGGGTCTGAAGCAACAGGCAGTGCAACTACATCCTGGACCCCCAGGAAAACTGTGGAAATAAGAGCAGGCAGCAGCTTCTTATTCAGAGTTTGCTATGCTGACAGCACCAGCTACCATCGCTTGTGTTTGGTGGAGACTCAAAGTTGTAAAAGGAAGTAGAACAATTTCAGAGTAAAAACAAGGGAAGGATTCAGGAATGCTCCAACTGGAGAAGCCTGGTATGGGGAAGCTGGGGACACATCCTGTGTGGTTGCTTTGGGGAACATTCTTTATTTTCTCTGGTTAGTCCTGAGTTGAGACCTGGAAGAGATAGGAAAGTTGAACCAAGTTCTGACAATTCTGTCCCAATTATGCAGGAGGATGTGATTTGGCTTCCTGACTGATTGCTTTAGAGGTTGTGGGTCACCATTTTATTGTCATCTATGTGCCGGCCATCATATAATGAGACTCC